>NC_079208.1:8026347-8086347 GCF_026745355.1 Beta vulgaris subsp. vulgaris
TTTGTGTGAAATAAAATAATTGGGTATTAAAATATTTATAAGGACGCTTCCTTTTGGGTTTAGGAAAAAGGAGATTGGGCTCATTTAAAATTTGATGATGAATAGGATAAATAAAATAGAATTCCTAACATCAATATAACTCCTTTTTCCTCATCTATTTAGGATTTTGGGTTCCTCAAGTCCACTTAGACTTATTTTCCAAATCAACTTGATATTTCAAACATTTATCAAAGCATGCATAAATAAAATATTTTTAACTTTCTTAAATCCTTAAAATAATTTCATTTGACTTTTAAAATAATCAACCTTCTTTAAATAATCAAATCATTTAAAACTAAATTATGTTTAAATATAAATATATAAATACTAAAATATATTTATAAAATTCTTTAAAATTATGGGGGATTACAGTTTTAACGTTTGATTCAGGGTTGAGTACGGTTTACCTCCGGTTCAGGACCGAGAGCGGTTCATAGGATCTAATTCAAGGTTAGGGCCGGGCCGATTTGGTGGTGGATCCAATAATTGAGCCATGTGGGTTAAGTGTAAACTTAAGTTCCAAATTACATTTTACTATCTACAGTTAGATTCTTTTTGTGAAAAGGGAAACTTTCAATAATTGTATATATCTGGCAGATTTTCATACTTGATTACATTTTGATAAAAAAATAATAAAAAATAATATTTGTACTAACAAAAGATTATCAATACGGTTTTTTCACCAAATACCCCCGCCAAATCAAAAAATTCACAATATACCCTCAATGTTTCAACAATTCACCATATACCCCTTACTTTTCATTTTTGTGCACCATATACCCTTTTTCTAACGGACGTTAGGCTGCCGTTTGCTTTATTTACAATTTTGCCATCATTATTCACTAACCCTAATTTAAACCCTAATCCCTAACATCTAAACCTAACCCTAAAATCCAAACCCTAACCCTAAATCCAACCCTAACCCACCCCTCCACACCAGCCCCCACCCACCCAGCCCCCACCCTCCCCCTCCCCCTCCCCACCGCCGCAGCACGCTCCCTCTCCCCTCCCCCTCCACCGCCTCTACCGTCGCAAGCCTTGCAGCCCCTCCCCTACTCCCTCGGTGTCAATTTCTCGAAGGGTTGTAAAATCACCGGCGAAGCAGCAAAGCAGCGACACAACGCGAGGAAGTAAAGCTCGGCGAGCGGGAAAATCGATGGGGTGGGGGTTTAGCGTTCGAGGGGAGGGGTGGGATTTTTCGAAGGGTTGTAAAATCGGGGCTGGGAAATCGACGGGGTTGGGAAGTCGGTGGCTGGGAATGCGGGTGAGGGTAGGGGTGGGAAATCGCCGGGGAAATCAGCGGGGAAATCAGCGGGAATGGGTGAGGGGAAGCCGGCAGTGACAGTCGCGCAGGCAGTGGGGAAGGCCGGCGGTGGGGGAGGCCGGTGGTGGGGGAGGCCGACGGTGAGGGAGGCCGACGGTGGGGGAGGCCGGCGGTGGCGGAGGGGGAAGGGTAGGGGCTGGGGTGGGGTGGAGGGGAGGGGTGGGGCTGCCAAAGAGGTAGGGTTAGGTTAGGGTTAAGGGAAGGATTAGTGTTGAATTAGGATTAGGGTTAGGTTAGATTAGGGTTAGGGTTTGATGATGGAAAACACGTAAATAAAGCTAGCGGTGGGTTAACAAAAGTTAAGAAAAGGGTATCTGGTGCACGTTTTCGAAAACTCAAGGGTATACGGTGAATTGTTGAAACATTGAGGATATATTGTGAATTTTTTGATTTGTCGGGGGTATTTGGTGAAAAAACCGTTATCAATATGTTATAAAACAAATATAGAGTTATAAAACGAACTACGAGTCGAGTATCAAATATTAAGACAGTTTTCATTAAATCAAACAATCAATTAAGTGTTGAAAGTTATATATCTGTTGTGATATGAAACGATGAAAAAATATAAGAAATATTAGCAACTATAGCACAAAATATGAAATCTAAAATAACTAACTAACAACAAATAAACACTAATATGCTCTTTGTATTGTAGTTTGGGTGATAATGAGCTTTGTTTTTTTTCAGAAGTGATGTATAAAATTCTTTCATGGCAATCAAAAATTATTATTTGCACATTATTTAGTTTATAAAATGCACATATAAAAATTTAAAATGTATATACATTAATCCTTCTCCTTTGATCAACACACTTTTCGTTGTATATCATATAGATATATGAGTAGTGAATCAAGTAATTAACATAACTGTAATGACTAGTTTCACTTAGTGCATGATTAATTGATTGCTTAAGCAAGAAAAATGGGAAGAAAATGAAAAATAACCTAAGTTCACTACCTTTTGATGTATTAAATTGGTGGGAGGGTGAGATCTATAGATATAAAGGAGACTTATTTACTAAAGGGAGGATTAAAAAATGGAAATAGAAAACCGAAAAATGAAACAAGGTAGACCTTAGTAACAAAAGATAAGGAAAGAAGAAAAAAACAAAAGACAACACTGAAATAATCTCTCCAAGAAGTAGAACGTGCGACCTTGAAATGCAATATCTCAAACTAGCACGCGCACTTTACGCTGATGCACAATGCTATGCAGTGAGATATAATGCGTATTTATTACATAAAATTTTTATTTTCTTTATTTTTCAGTTTTTTCCCCGGATCTGCGTGGGTCCAGTTGAATCCACTAAACCCATGCTGGATCCACGACTAGTCATGGATATATTTTTCTACAAAGACGGGAACTACAAATAAAGAGATGTGTTTGGTGGTAGAATAATGACAATTTTTGGTGAATAGTCAGGGAATTAAAACTTGCTAAACAAAGTTTATTTTGTAAATTAAAACATATATTGTATCATGCATGGTGCCATGTCAACAAGGAAGATTTGATGAGTTGATGACACATGTCATGCTCCAATGTACCTCATACGTTTCTAATACTAGCATATAGGGTTGGCAATCAGGTTGAGTCAGGTCAAATTCAGGTCGACATGTTTACATAAACGGGCCAGCATCCTCAAATTCGAACCATTTACCTAAATGTGTCAGAACTTGCAACCTGAACCCGAATTGTTTAATTATAAACGGGTTGATCTGAACCCGACCCGTTTAACCAGATTTTCAAAAATTTCTTTCAAGGTTCAAAAATAGGTGGACAAGTTCTATCTAGTTAGAATTATATAAGAAAAAAAATATATAATTTAATTGGGGGGCATTCAGCTCCAATAACTTTTATCACTAATTTATTGAGTCATTTTGTATAGTTTTCATGTCTCTTCTTCTATTTTTTTAGTACTTGAAACTGCAATAATAAGTTACATCTTCGATTATATGAATTAGGCTAATTTATGAGTTTCTTCTTCCCAGTTTCAACCCGAACCTAACCCGTTTAGTTTTCAGGTCGGATTCAGGCCGACCCATTTAGTTAAACGGGGCAAAAACTTCAACCCGAAGCTGCTTAATTATTTTGGATTATGTTTGGGTCAGATTCTCGAGTTGGTTCGACTTTTACCAATCCTACTAACATAAATTAGCAATGTATAACTATGAGCTAAGTTTTTAGAAAAAAAAAAAGACAATGAGCTAAGTTTTGTCATTGCTGCTAGGAAGTCTACAACAATAGCAAAGCTTCATGTTTTGTTGTTTATAGAAGCTACTAAGGGGTCATTTGATTCATTATTTTTGGGGTTCAAGAACCGAAATTAATTATCGATTACCTTTCTTTTTGTTTAGTTCAACCCCTCATTAATCTCTTACCATTACTTGATGGTAATGGATTCTCTCAGGCCCCAATTTGTTACCTTCTCCTTCCTCTCAAGTAACAAAATCCATTTCGTGAAGGTAATGGTTACCTTTTATTTTCATTCCTTGGCTTGAACCAAACTCTCTATAAAGGTAATCATTTTTATTACCATTTCCCTCCTCTATTTGTATCCATTCCGTTTCCATTTCATATCTTGAACCAAAAGATCCCTAAGAGTATACAGTGTTCGTTGTTGCTCGAAACAAAGTTCTAAGAGCATCTTAATAACTTAAAAGGAAAAAGATTATGGATGCAAATTTATTTTTTTCCTCGTAGAGAAATAAGAGATTGTGGTTTGTTTATTTGATTAGGAAATTAAGTCAACCCAAGGGCTAACTCATACAAGGCTACTAGCCTGTAGGAAACACCAACACATTGGCTGGTAAAGCATGCATAGCATGCAAAGGAAATTACCCCAACATAATGTTAGGAGTAAGGATTGAACCTTTGAACTTAAGGGTCAAGGAAGAGCGCTCTACCACTTGAGCTATGGTTTGTGGGTATAGGACGATTGATCGCGTGATTAAAGCCCAAAAGGCCAAAACAATGAGCTGAAGCACTTCACATTTTTGTGTGCTGGAATTGGATAGAGGGGAATAGAAGTGTGCCAAGTGTCATATACTTTTGAAGAGAGAAAATTACTACTAATTGTTGCAAATATTGCAACAACTATATTTCAAAAAAAAAGCAAAAAGTATAAATAAAATACAAATTATTTTATCTTTTCGAGCTTTATAAATAGAAGCTCATTTAGCTATAATCTTTTAAAAACTTTATTTTCTCCCTATAGAGAAGGGTAATTATTTTATTGTCATTATTAATATTATATATTGACAAAAGATTGTAATATTTGTAAAGAGAAAAAGTTAGAAAGAGAGTGAGATGATCTTTTTCTAAAATCATAAAAATGGTGCTTTAAACTACGGGTGTAAATGACGGGAATCGAGTTCGATTAAGCTTGCTCGACTCGACTTGTTAGCTTTTTGAGTCGAGCTCGAGTTGAGTCGAGCTCACTCAAGTCGAGTCTTGACCGAGTTTTGACCGATTTGAGTTTTCGTCGAGTAGCTTGCAAGTGCCTCATGTTAAAAGCAACCATAAGGTAAAAAATGAATGTAGGTATTTTGCTATTGATAATTGAGTATTTTACCTTGTCACGAGTTTTAGGCCAAGTATTGAATTACTCAACTCAACTCGTCAACGTTTTATGTTTTTTGGGATCATAAAGCATATCATGAGGGGTGATCTAATACATGGCCTTGTACTCATGATTTTTAGGTGATTTATTTTGGGTCATTTCATGACAAATCAAAAATTGGATCATCACATGATTTAAGTCATGGAGCAAGACTAATTCGAAATTTGTAATTGAAATATCTTAAAATAGAACTATTACAAAGTTAAAAAAAAAATCAACGGTCATAGTTTTTTGAAATGTATAAGTAGACATCCATTTTGCTATATTTTAACATACTTCTAAATTGTTTTCTCCTTAAATTTTATGTAGTTGAGTTTTTCTTGGGATGATGGTATTTATGATAGTTATGAATGAGGTGCATTTGTCAAAATAGGTCATGAGGTATGATCAAGTTCTGTAAGATGACAGAGAAAGTTGATAAGAGAAAGGAATAACATATTTCTCAGATCATGAGTGGCCAAGCTCATTGATGAGTTTTCAAGTTTATCTACTTACTATGTAACATGATCTTTGGTAATGAAATCTCATTTTACTTGTTCTAATAAAAATACTTCCTCCATTTCAATTTACATACATCACTTTTTAAAAAGAAGTGTTTTTAGTTAGATGCATCACCCTTTTGTTGGCAATAAATTCTCTCTATCACTCTCCTATAATATGGGTCCCCATTTTTCTTTGTCCCTATCTCTCTCCTATCTAATACTCCCTCTATTTCATTTTAATCTACACACTTACACTTTTCACGCATGCCAATGAAAAACTTTGAGGACATATATCTTTAGTTTTGTATTTGTAAAAGTTATAAAAAGTACATATTAATACGGATCTAACAAGATCCCACATGACTATGTTTTTATTCACTATATCACAAACGAGGGTCAAAGCGCAATTTGTGAATAGTGTAAAATGTCAAAGTGTGTAGATTAATATGAAATGGAGGGAGTAATTGCTAGGAGTCTGTGTTTTACAAAGTGATGCATCTATTTTGAAAAGAAGGAAGTATCTATCTAGTATATGGGGGTATGGTAAAAGCGAGTTGTGATATACACATAATGATTATGGGCACCATTTGCCCATAATGATCACCCCCTCTCTTTGATGGATTCCTTCTGCTTCTCTCTCTCTCTCTTGCTGATATAAGCTAATTTTATTGAACTTATTTTACTAAATTATTTTTAATGAAACCTAGAGTGTTAAAAAACGACTATAAATTATAAGCAAATTATTAATTTTATATATTTTTATATAATGTTATTTGTAATATTAGATGACTAGTATATTATATCTTAACATCTTCTTATCATATCAACTGACTATTATATCATATCTTGGTTGAATCTTATCATATCAAGTGAATGTTATATTATACTCCCTCCATTTTTTAATAGATGTAACATTTGACTTTTCACACTTGTTGAGACACAACTTTGATCCACAATATCTCTAATTTTATAGATGTAAAATTATAAGGAATACATAATTGGAAAGTATATATCAAGATGAATCCAACAAGTTCCCACGTGACTATTTATTTTCTTACAATACCAATTGATGGTAAAAAGGATTTAGATGAATAGTACCCAAAGTCAAAGTGTTACATCTTAAAAAACGGAGGGGGTATTACTCTAAAATTTTATTAAAAATAAATTAAGTAAAATAGGTTCAACAAAATCAGCTACTTTTTTTTTAAAAAAAAAAACTGACGTACATTAGCAAGAGAAACAGAGAGAAGGGACCCATGAGAGAGAGGAAAAAGGACCCAAAGAGAACAAGAGAAAGGAAGTTTGCATTTTATTACCAAGATGTCCTGATTATGGGCAAATGGTGCATATAACCATTATGTAAACATACTTCCTCGGATAAAAGCAAGACAGAGAGTTACCAGTCTATATATTTTTCAGGTTCATGCTCAAATAAAAATACTATATAAAGGCTTATGAAAATGATGTAGAAGATAGAAATGAAAAGAGAGGTTCATAAACCCTTTTCTTTTTGTTCAAGAATAATGATGCTTCATAAGCTCACCTTGGTGGCTATATTAATTTGTCTTTATTGATAGAGAAATTGCTTGTGGCAAATACCTTAAGACGGTGAGAGTAAATGTTACCTAATACATGATCCTTAATTGTTGTTTATACTTTGTAGTTGTAGGCACCAAAAGGGGGGAATTTTTTTTTTTTAAAAGGTAAGATGAAGTCCCTTACAAGGAAGGGAGAAAATTGGGAATCCCTCCTTGCAAGAGGTAAGACCCAACCCCCTAACCTCTGGGATCGGAGGTGATGCCAATACCACTAGGCTATCACCTGCTACTCAAAATGGGGGCAATTGGGCTTTCAACACTTGGCACTAAAGCCATGTATCAAGTATCAACTTGTCATGGACAAAAATGCCAATGGACCAAGCTTGGACTCAGCAACTTGGTCAAACTCAATCAGCTTGTACCGGGACGAATTAAACCAAACCAAAACCGTGGCCTAGGGCCCCAAGTCCCTTCTATTTTGTACTTGTAATTGACGTAAATTGACAATTCCAATTTTTTCTATGCTTACTATGGTCTACAAATTACCAAATACACATAGAAGTAGAAGTAGAATCGTTTCTGTATAATTTTGTAAGAAGCCAAAATACTACAAAAATGGTAGACAAAGACGAACGGCCAAGTGAGACGAGGCGGTGTCCTGAGCCTGAATCCGACACGAAAATAAGGAGACAAGCTGGGTGAGCTATCACCTATCAGCCTGGCCTAACCCTATGCCTTCTTTAGTACTTGGCTTTGGCTGCAAGCACACACATTTGATCTGGATATGGTCCTGAGCCGGTTAAAAAACAAATGCTACTCCATATTACATTGAACAGGGAAATACTTGAATCAGCTAACCATATTACATTGAAGTGTCCAAAGTGTTGTTGATTTGTCCAATTTTTATCTGAGTACAATACATACCACTAATTATTAAGGAGAAATGCACATGAAGCGCCTGTTAGAGAACCAATTATTTGAGGTACTGCTGTGTGATGAAAACAAACCTAACTGGAAATATAACCAGAATCACTTTTGGAATTCAAGGACAGTGAAGAAATAGTCAATGTGTACCGCTCTGAAATGTGGAAAACCAGCAGAGTTACCAAGCTGTCGGTACTCTTCCTCCATCCTGTGCCTTCCTTTGGCCCCATAGATTGTCATGACGAAGATGTCACCGGAAAGAAGAGCTCGTGTTCGATGACTGTCATCTGACGTTTCAGGCAACACAGGCTCACAAGCTATCAACTTCCCTCCTGCTGGAAGGGAATCATAACAGTTTTTCATGATCAGCTTGATTTCATCGTCAGTCCATGTTGTTAATACCCACTGCATTGAATAAGCTTACTAGTTATCACACAGCAGAAGAAAGGAAGAGGAGAAAATAGTACTGGACGAGCTATGTTACTTAGACACAGGTACAGGTACAAATCCAAGCGTTAAACTTAAACTTGCCAAGGTTCAAAACTTTAGACATGGAGATCCTGTCCTAGAATTGGATGAGTGCAGTGACACTGTATTCATGAAACATGTTATTAGTGTTGAATTTCTCAAAACAAACCCATGTCCGAGCATACATTGCACAACTGTCCCTTTGATCTTCCATTATTTCTATAATTTTACATAACTGAGGTGTTGGGGAGAAAATCGAAGTGTTCAGTATGAATTTCATATCCTTGTTGAGTGTTCAAGTGCCCGACACGATCACTTTATAAGATTATGAAACACTCAAACATAGTACAAATTTCAAAACTTAAAGTTTCATAATTTCCAGGCACTGGAATATATAAAGAGGAAGTTTTTGTTATTATTACAATAATTCGAGACTCAACTTATGATATCATCTTGTAGTGGAATTAGGATTATGAAGTGCATTCCGATTTCTGGTGCATCATCTCCTGAAAAGAGGTTGTGCTAACACCAAAAACAAGGATCGTATTATCGTATACATTCAGAGATTGCGAACTAAATCTACATATCCCTGAACCATTGCAAATGCATTATTCCAATTTCCAAGCATGCTCAAAATGGGATTTTGTTTCAATAGAGATTAAAACTCTAGTTCCCAGCCATATTGGCTAGGCCGTCTTGGATATTTATGGGGTGCTGCTCTATGATGGAAATTGGACATTTTCTTTCTCCTTAATGAGAGAAAAGGATCACAATTTTTCATAAAGAATAGAGAGAATCAATATTAATTGATGGATTGATTTATTATTGATAATTATGAAAAGTATTGATGACAATACTAAAGCTAAAGATATGGAAGGTTGAATTTTTGGTGAAAGAGATTGAGGAATATGATGGGGATAACGTGAATTGTGGAGTTCGGAGATGAATATGTGGAGTGTTTGTCGTTTATACAAAGCATGATATTATTCAAATTGGGCCCTTTCAAACAAAACCAATTTTTTTTTACTGGGCCCCCTGTGGGGAGGGGCTCTTTGCACACCCGCAGCTACGGCCTTGCATATGGGGTGTGTGGCAATTAGATTCTTGGAGCAAAAAGAGTGTTGGACCATTTTTAGAGTTTTGACTAGTCAAAAACTCTAAAAGAGGTGTTTGGTAAGTAGAGTTTTAGAGAGAGTTTTGGAATGAAAACTTTCAAAATGAAAAAGCTTCTAATATGAGCTTTTTCTTTAGAGGATTAGGTACAAATATGTTCAATGACTTTTTTTGCTTCTAATAATACTGCTCCACATTGTATTAGAATGTCTATAAATTCCTATAAAAAAAAAGAATGTCTATAAATGTTTTTATTCAAACAAATGACAATAAGATTTTAGCAATCAGTTAATTGTTACCAAATACATTTATATAACAAAGTTGTCAAATCTGCTGAACAAAAAGATAAAACTCTAACAACAAACTCTAAACTCTAATAACTAAACTCTAAACTTTATTTGTCAAACAGGTAATTACCAAGCAAGTTGAAGAAAAATATATTGATGGCTTTTCAGATAACAGGAATGTATTTGATGAAGCATTGGATGTGAGAATTTTTCAATAAAGAACAGTCAAACATGTGAATCATCGCTCACATTTCCACCTTTTCTTCTATACAGATTTTGTCATCTCAAGAAGTCACTACTTCGACCATCAAAACAAGCAACAAGGATAAGATATTAAAAAGGACTAATTCAAGTTTCAACCAAATCTGATACCATGTGATTCATCCCATGTGGGTTTATTTTCATTCCATTGTTAACTCTAGCTTGTAAGATAATGGGGAGTAAAGGAAAGATTTTCAAGGATACCAAAATAATAATCCCTCCGTGTCCGAAAGTTCTTCCTATTTTGACCAATTTCCTCTTATTAGAAGATTTCAGATATGAACAACAAAAGAAAAACGGAAGGATTACTTCTATATTAGTCGTTATAATTGTTTAAATCTTGGCTTCCTCAATTTTATCAAGTGACCTTCAAAACTCTCAAATTAAACCAATTAGTTAATATAATTGATTTTGCTAGACAAAATGGGCTTTCATTTACGTTATTTTACAGCCTAGGGGGTTTTGCTCAAACTATGATTGTACCAAGGTGCTAAGGGTGTATGGTCAATAAAACTAAACCTGCGAAAGGGGTAAAACCTCCCATTTTTTTAACGAAAACTCTTAGGTGATCATGAAAATTATGATCGTAAAATATGTGGCGTCACAAACATTGTGAGCCAAATTGTTGTTGCGTGACTAATGTCTAAATTTATCAAGATTAAGTTTCGTAATTTTTAATTGCAAATACAAATATACAATGCTAAAAAAAATTATCACTTCTGAAAATTGGCAATAATTATTTGGAAAATTTAATAATCCAACTTTTAAGCGATCTTTTTAATATAGTCAAGTTATTTTTGAATAATCCAACCTTATGCTGATATCTTTTCATAATGGTCCCTAATGACTTCTGACCTAAATTTCAAGTAAATAATTATTTGATGAAATTTTTTTCACTGAGTTTCCATGACAGAGGAGAGATGAGTGAATGCAAGTGAAAAATGAATTTGCTAGATGAGATCACAGAGGAGAGAGGGTGGTTGGACAATTTAAGGGAGGTTACTTTCATGATCTCACATTGGAAGGAATAGTTAATCATGGTTATAAAATTCTAAATTTGGTAGTGCTTTTTAAAGTTTTTCCGTTTATAAGGCAGTTTTATAAAAATAAACGTGATATAAGATAGTTTTTTGAAAAAAAAAGTATCTTTAAAAGATAGTGATTGACAATTTTTCCTTTTTTACATTCCTATGGTAAACCAAACAACTCTTAAATAATAGAGGTTACTATACAATGTAGTTATTTGACAAAATAAAACAAACTTTAATTGCTTCCCCGCAATTAATACAATACGACCTTTGGATAATTTTTTAATACTCCAAACTTTACACTACTTTTTCCTAAATTACGTGAACCTGACTCAAAACCTGCAAAACAGATAAAAAAAAACTAAAAAATAAAATCTCTTTCTCTGTCCTCCCCTACCCACCATCCAATACTCCCCAACCTCGAAAACCACCCTCCTCTCAATCTCCCCCCCCCCAAAAAAAAAAAAACAACCCTCCTTCCCTGCCTTACCTTGGAAACCTAGTCACCCTCACAATAATCCCCTTGATCACCTCAACTATCACAATGACAACAATGTCCGATGGAAGTATGCAACCCTAATCCTAAATCACTCAGACCACCATTATTCATTATTTTAAACAAAGATCATCCAACTTTCTTTTTAACTTTCTGTTTCTAAAAATGACATCCCACAATCTTTTCACACATATCTTCTTAATCATGAACAACAAAAAACATCATCCCAACTAATTTTTCCTCTTTCTCTTAGTTTTTGAGCCCACTCAACTACTTTTCTTTCTCTTACTCTTTACTTTCTATTTATTTGAAGTGTAAAAATGAAAAATATTTCATATAATATAAGCAAAATTAGAAAAAAACAGTAAATAGTTGAAAAAAATTGTCCAAAATATAGCAAAATGGGTCTCTATTTACAAAGAAAGGTAAAATAGAGCCATTGTTTTTTTTTTTTCACTTTGTATTTTTTAAAATAAAATCATTGGAAATTTTACAACAATTACTATATTTTAAAACCCAGTCAGAAAGTGACACTTGGCATCATTCATCCCACAATCTTATTCATCATTTCACTCACCCCATACAAAATTTTCATCCCAATCAACTCATGATGATCTTATTTTCATTCATTGTTAAAGAGATTTTTTTAAGATTACATGCTTGATCTTATTTCTTGATCATTGATAAGGGTGCTCTCAATCTCCATCAAAATCAAAATCAAAATCAAAATCAAAACTGATCAAGATCAACTATGTACGACAATTTAAAGAACAAGAGATCGAGTATTTTAAGACTCACTTAAAGTACGAGAAAAACCTTAAAGTTCAGGAAGCCACCCCTTAGAAATTCACTGAGTCTATCTGTAGAGCTAAGGATATTTGAGTTGTTCTCGACTATGGAGGCGAGTCTGAGCTTGGCCCTAATGACAGTAATGCGACTGTTGTAGGGTGAGGGAGAAACGCACGTAAACACCAGAGGGGAAGGAAGAGAGAAAAAAAGTGTTTTTTGTTTTTTTTTTTAGTTCAAAAACAACTAATTAAAAAGTGACATATCTTGGTATACTTGTTTATCATGTTACATTCGATTTTGTTCTATTCTAAGAGAAGGTGATATAAAGTTTATATTATTAAAAAATAATTCAAAGATCATATTATTTTCGAGAGAATCGGAGCACAAATAGCAAATGGAGGCGATTATTAGTACCTTCATGAAGATTGCATCACCACAAGGAATGGATTTGAACATGTCACCGCCCACATGGGTCACACCTAAAAGCAATAGTAATCACTTCTTTCATTCCAAAAAAGTAAATATCACCTCACATAGCAATAATAATGATGAAAAAGAAAAATGAAGAAAGAACAATAGACTATCACTTCTTTTCTTTTGTCTTTTCTGATGAAACGAAATAGACTATATTTGTCTTTTTACCCCTTGTCTAAGGCTATGTTTAGTTCACTTGAAATTTTTTGATCTGAACTTATTTGATTTGATCTGAACTTATTTTTTCTGATCTGATCTGATCTGAACTGATCTGATTACAAGATCTTATCTTTTAGATTTTTCTCAATATATAAGAAAAAATATAGTCATGTGGGGTTTTGTTTGATTCGTCTCAATGAGTACTTTATTAATATTCAATTATTATAATTTTTACTAATATGTATTGAAAGATAATTAATAGTAATAATGATTTTTAAATATAAGCATGGTCTGAACTTATTTTTTCTGATCTGAACTGATTAGATCTGAAATAAGCAAAAATAAAGTGAACTGAACATAGTCTAAATCAGAATTGCGACCTCTTCTATTATAGTACCTTTCTTTATTGGTACCGACAAGGATATTCAATCACCCATAGCAAAAAGGTATATTTTGCTGTAACCTGCAGGCATACTTAACCACATGGAATGTATTCTACATCCACATAATTGTCTCAGCAAACGTTAGAGAATCAAACACAAATGTGTTCGAGTTTGGCTAGGCTGGTTCATTTTTACTTATTAAATGAGTTTTGATTGAACATGTTCGCAAACACTTTTGTAGCTCTATGTCTCACAAACTTATACTCTAAATTTTAGTCATTAAATAATTAGCTATTTCCATTTTCATAATTTAATGCCAAAGTCGTTACTCTTTTCATTGATTACTTCCTCTATTTCCTATTATTTGCCGTATTAAGGAGAACTTACTTTTTTGAAATGTTTAGTTGGATAGAGTTGATAAAAGAAAAAAAATTGACACGACAAAGTGAGGTGAATATAAGAGTAAAATAGTGAACTCTCGTAATAAAATATAGTGATTGTTTCTTTAGTGTTTAGAGCTATGCATCCTAGTATGTATCAAGCTAAGCTTAGCCTAGCAACACGAATTGTACTTTCAACTTGAAGATTGGGGATTCAATTTCTGATAAGGGCACTTTGGAAGACGAGATTCCTCTAACCTTCGTACCTCCCACTCCCAAAAAATCTAGCCCATTAATCTTGGTTGGATAGATTTGCGACAGGTTTCAATTTAATAGTGCTTTTTATCTTACCTACATAGTATTTCAAGTAATTCAAGGTATACGGTGTACCTCATACCTTTTGTACTAAACGTAATTTCTAGATACAAGTACCTTAATTTATAAAAGATTACTTCCAATTAAGTACACTTCCAATTAAGTACAAAAATGAAAGATGGTATGCATATAAGACCGGAACCTTATATAAATTAACTTGGTCATCCAGTTACATAGACAAGTGCCACTAAGAGTGGCCGGAACTAAAAAAGTTGTGAGATACAGATTTTTATCATTAGACCAAATAATTCTCAACAATTTGTTAATAATTTTTTGTTCTTTTTTTGCTCGTAAGGAGAATTCTATTGCAAAAAAAGGGGATTAGGGATATTCTGGACTTCTTATAGCTTATTAGGGTTGATAATTAAACCCTCAACACAAGAGTAGGAGTTAGGGTTGATGATTAAACCCTCAACACAAGAGTAGGAGGGTCCAATAACTACTATTTCAATATTGGTCTTCAATAATACTTGATGATCCTTGCACAACGGAGAGTATAGCTTTATAGTATATTGACATATACTCCATTTTCTTTTTTACCATTTTCTACTTTGGGACATTCGTTAGAAATTATCATACATTAGAAATTTGTTATCTTCAAGTTATTTTCAAAAAAGTCTAGAAAAACCTAGAAAAAATCCAGTTTATATACACTGGAGGTGATCATGGGCCCGACTGGATTTTGGCAAAAAAAAGTCGTCCATTTGGCCAAGGCCTCCGGCCAGGGCAGGGCAAGTCTTGGGCACGCTATTTTGGGCCGTATCAAGAGGGATTTTTAGGTAGGGCCAAAATTTAGCCTAATTTTTCTGTTATTTTGATCAGAATTCGAGTCGGACCTAAAACATGGGCGAAAATATCTTGTCCAAAAATCCACCTATTTTCGGGCCGAACCCATGTTGATCACCGTTAATATATACACCTTTATTTTGTGATTAAATGAGTTGGGAATACATAGCTCTATGTACCTACCCGAAATCATATAATTTAAGCATTTTATAATTTTTGAATTTTAGGAATTGAGGTTGGGTGGTGAACTTTCTCATCTTCTCCAGTAAAGTCTATGATTCAATTACCTCAACCATTTATTTGAGATTTAGGGGGTCGGAGAATATGGTTGTAATGGACCTCTGGGTGGAAGTCCTATGCAAGTATGCAACTATGCAAGGACAAATCGCAAAGGATTTTTTCTTAATAACTTTTGAATTTCAATTCATTTTGCTTTATTTTAACTTTTCATCTCATTTCAGTTTCTTTCCAAATATACTCATTTAATTACGATCGTGAAATAAATTAGCGCCTAATTATTTAAGGTTCCTAAGGTATGTTATCAAACATAACAAAAATGTAAAATCAGTTAAGATATTCACCTTTATGTTTTTTTTTTTTTCATGTAACGGTATGTAGAACTTTTATACTACTGCATCCCAATTAAATTGTCCACATACTCACATCACTGACATGACTAAAATTAAACTGAACAGTTAGTTACCTAGTTTTGACTCATAACTAATTTCAATCAAATCGAATCTCAATTATCCAAAACTGCACACTATCATTCTTAAAAATCAAATGATTTGATACCTGGGATTTGAGGAGCTTGAGCAACAACTTCAGGAAGATCAAAATTAATCCCTTCTTTAATCCCCCCATATTTACTCATAATCATCTTCAAACAATCACCAGCACTACCACCCACATCCACCAACTTCACCACCCCATCAAACCCATCATAACCACCTTCCACCACCGCCTTCATAAATGGCACCGACACCCCGGCCATCGCCCGTTGCATCAGCCCATTCATCTCTTCATTCTTCCCATAGTAATCATACGCCGGCTCCCCATTAGCCACCTCAAACGGTGTCTTCGACGTTGGCCCCACCACCGCACGGTCCACCTGCAGCCACGCCCGCACCAGCGCCTCCTGGTGGTGTTGCAGCACATACTCCCCGTGCGACGACCCTCCGCCGTCGTCGCCACCGCCGCCGCCACCGCCTCCGGCAACCAAAGTCCGGCCGACCTCCGTGAGAGAATACCGCCGGAAAATATCTCCGTCGAGAGGTGGGTGTTCGGAGAAGACACCGTAGGTGGAGAGGAGGCGGAGGAGGCGAGCGAGATTATCGGCATCCGCTTCGGGGTTGTTAGGGAGGATGAGAGAGATGATTGCGGCGGCGGTGAGAGGTGTGTTGGCCCCACAAGACCAGATTGCGGCGGGGACTTTAAGGCGGACGACGGCGTTTAAAGCCATTGGGACACTTATCATGTTGGCGAGTTCCATGATTGCTAGCCTTGCTTTATTTCTCGTCTCCGATGTTTCGTCTACCTCCACCGATTGTGGTGTACCTAAAGTGGGTTTTTCCGGCGACATTTTCTCTCTCCTCAGTCCTCAGTGTAGGCTCTGAAATTAAGGATAGAGTGAGTGAAATTTTGGCACAGAGAAAATGATGGTAAATGGATCCCTTTTATACTCCCACCACAGTTTGTTTTTATAAGATGCACGGGTTCTTTTAGTAACCGAGTACAATAGTGACTAGTGAGTACTTGGGTCATTACTCATTAGTGGGAGTGGCATAACTGCACAAGTGAACTGTGAAAGTGATGATTATTAAATTAGCATGTCATGGCCTCATGGTTATTGGTCCCGGGTTAGTGCGTGTCTGGCAAGGCAGTCTTGTAAATGGACGACACAGTTTGTTAGTTGTTGGGATAACTAATGAAGTCATATCGAACTCGAGTTTCATTTAAAATGTTGACGAATACAATTGAGCTACTCAAAACTCGACTCGCAATCAACTATTATCAAAACCAAAATGAAAAAGGCTAACATATTATCTACCTTAGAGGTGAAAATGACACGAGATAAATTACAAGCTACTCAAAATTACTCGTCTAAGCTCGACTCAAATTAATAGCGAGTCTAATAAACTCTTCCTTGAAAGTCATTCATATTTATAATCATCTCTTAACATATCTCAAATTTCAATACAAATATTTAACCCCCTCGATTAATGGCATCACTTCTTATCCGACTTGCATGTGGTTGTACACCACACCGGTAAATGATTTTTTAATGATATTTGATAGAAATGAAACCACTGATAAGGGACCGGTAAGTGGTCCAAAACTTAGACAGATCTTGGCATGACTTTTTTACATATTCATTGCTGGCTAGTGTTTCCATTGCAAACGTTTCTCAATGGTGAATCAAAGGGAAAGGTGAGTAGAGACAATTGGAAACTTTTTTGACTAAGGATAAGTGATAAAAGGTGTAACCGTGTGTCCGTGTAGATATCATTTACATCTTGTTACAGGGTAAAGCAAGCTTCAGAGAAATCTCAAAACATGCTTTTCTTTCTCCCCCTTCTTTGGAACTGGGGATACAAATGTATTATTAAGGCTTAACTACTACACAATCAAAATGCGTACAAGAATCTTATAACTATTAGCAATTTATTACCCAGTTCGTGCGCTGTAATATCACTGCTTCAGCAGCCAGTACTGAAATTACTCTGCTTTGCAGCAGTGACTGAGAATTTGGAGCTACTAACTCTGTCCTAGAGGCTTGGACAGTGGACACAGAGGCAGAACATCACTTCTATCCCGAGTTGTAGAACAATTATACTCCTCCTTTAGTCCCTTAACATGAATCGAACATCCCATCTGATGAAGAGCATCCAAGTCAACAGGTTTAATAAGCAAATTAGTACAGAAGCAGCTCAACTTGTACGGATATTTTAGCAAAAGCAGGAAAACGGAAAGGAAAAAAGGGAAGGGAGAGGGGAAGGAGAGAACCATGGTGGCACACCATAGTTTCAAAACGTGAGGAGGTGCCAACAGTCCATGCAATTCATGAAATAGCATGTAGAGCTAGCTAGACAATATACATTAACCAGCAAATAAAATATCGTTACAGATGTGCAAATGAAATAAGATTTTAATATATTTAGTGAAACTTGCTGGGATGGAAACAGTCATATAAGCAAAATAGTAATTGGGTTAAGAATTGATGCTTTTCAGCTGCTCAGTTGCCAAGAAAATATGAACTTCCTTGAGCATTTTATGAATCCAGACTAGGGATAAGCGGGCAATCAAAACGAATCTGATGACACAAGAGTAATACCAGCAAGGAACTAAGAAGAAAATCAGGAAACTGGCACCTACAAATCATGTAGCAAATTGAGGTTCTCTTGCACGTTCTGATAGTTTCATGTACAAACCCTGCAACAAATCCAAATATTTTAGTTTAGTCCCGATACAAATGTGTTAAAAGTGTAAGCAGAAAATAGATGGGTCTGATGAAGTGAGGCCTCAAACTACCGAAAAACAAAGTTGACTTAAATGGTCAGATGTCATGAGCTCTTTTAGAGATGTAAATGAGGCTTATCGTCAATAATTCAGTGTGGCAATAAACAGACAATAAGACAACAACACTGCAGCTTTCAATGTGTCAGAAATGGCAAAGGACAACAAACTACTGCTTTTTTCTTTTCTGCTTTTTGCTCATCACAAGCAAACAAGACCAGTTTTAAGGTACGTATGAATATTAAATAGCATTCCACAGTTAGTTATATAAATTACACCTATCAGGCATTCGCAGACAACAAAGAGCATGATGCTTTTAGGTGCACTGTTAGTCTGTTTATCAGGACACGATACTTGAGCAGTATATTGACTATTATTAATGGAGTTTGAAAGATCTAAGCGGATTTAAATAGCTTTAATTGATAAGATGACACCGACTTAGCAATGTTTCAGATGCTTTAACCTGAGGAGTATGGTGGACATAGATGCATATTAGTGCCTTTCAACTCAATAATACTGAAATGTACCAAGGAACTGAAATTTGTATTGTGTTTATGCTCACCAATCCAAGTCAGGCAAGGGTACAACGGCAAAATCGTCGGAAACATAAAGATAGAAGGTCATGCATGAAATAGGTCTTTTTAAAATGACCAGTGCCACCTTCATAAATTTCCTCAGGGACTTTCTAAGATGAAATAACAAGCATTCTTGCATAAAGATTCCAGCATGCAAGAGTATCGGCAGAAAAGAATTACATTTGTCGTATGAATAGTTGCTCCAGTAGTCATAGTAATATCCTGATCTGGGACCAACTCAAAATCCATATTCTGAAGAAGGATTGCAAGAGCTACAATTGCTTCCAATAAAGCAAACTGGTCTCCTACACACTTACGAGGCCCTCCACTAAATGGTATATACCTGCAAAGAAAGTATTAAATGGAACGGGGGAAGATCATATGTGATTTGCCAAATATCGTCACTCATTGGTAACTACCAAGGGGTACTTTACATGGAATATGCTATACTCTGTTGAAGAAAATTTGCATAAGTTAAAGCCACAGGAAAATTTTAGCAAGATACATGCCTGTAATCAGTATTTGATTCATTAGGAACTGGACTCTCCAAATCAAACCTTTCTGGAATAAACTCTTCAGCCCTTTCCCACACCTTTTCAGATTCAACACATCAAAACAAACCGATTAGCAAGAACTATTGGTTGCTAAATACTTCATGCAACCTGGTACATAAAAAAATAATTAGCACAAAAGAAACTTAAATTTTTAACATTATCACATTACCACTGCATTATTCTGAAGCATAACGGATATAAATGACCACAAAAGAACAGCAGTCAATAACTCAATATTCAAACAGCATACTAAATGCTGATCAAAATATTCAAGCTTTTACAAGCATCTCTCATAAAATTATATAAAACAAAAAATGAAGCATCAACTTAGTTCATCTTTTTATGGGTGTGAAAGTGCATAAATAAAAACAATACGAAGATTAGCTCAATCAAACATCAGATGTATCAATTCACACAAGTTAGAGCTTCTCATGCATGCAACACAGCTCGAGACTTCAAAAACCAATTGAACTGGCCAAAACTTGGAACCAAAAAGACTCAATAAGTTACATTCTCTGCATCAACTGAATCCAGTATTTTTGAGAAGATTTCCTCACAGAAACCATTAGCAACAAATTCAAAGAAAATCAGTACATCAAGTCTGTATATTCTGGATCGAACAGAAAGAGTCACTGCTCAGCATCAAACAAGTAGGATGAATAAATCTAGCGCTTGCTTGAATAAAGACTAAGCACTGACCACAAAAATTAGATGATCTAATTACCTGGGAAGAATGATGGATATTATATACTGATATCATAATATCTTGACCAGGATTGACCTTGTAATCTCCAGGAAGTGTGTCGGCAATTTGAGCTCTTCTCAGTAAAACCTTAACCAACAGCAATGTAGAGAAATCTTAAAGTGATCCATGCAAGTAATAGGAAAGTTTTCATATGCATGAACAATATAGAGGACCTACTGGAGGATGGGGATACAGACGCATCGACTCTGCAATGCAACGTGTCACATATTTGAGTTCTTTAGTGTCTTCATATGAAGGAAGCCTTCCCTGTAGAATTCTGTCAACTTCGTCCTTCGCTTTTGACAAAGAAGAAGGATTCTGGAAAAAAAATGTTCTTAATAGACCCATTAACCAAGTGCTCCCAATAAGAAAAACAATCCTAGATCTGTCCTAAAATTATCAGATGCAATACCTTACTAAGAAGATACACTGTCCACGTTAACACAGAACCAGTAGTTTCATGCCCAGCAACTAGCATTGACAAGAGGTCATCACGCAATTGTTTGCTTGAGACCTGCAATTATGTATTTTATAGATAAAACTTGAGAAAGACAGGAAGAAATAAATTAATAACTGAAGCAATCTAGCACCCACATGCGATATGAATCAATAACGAATCATCCAAGAAACTAAAAAGTACTTAATGTTTACACCACATATGCATTTAAGTTATCTTCCCCTATTATCTTCATACTGTCACACACTCGGATATAATCTTCAGCATGAACAGATACAATCCAAGAATCTTATCAGTAGAGGAGAAAAAAGGCAAAGCAAAGAGGCGAGGAATAATCTATTATTGGCATACAAGGTATACCATATGGACTCAAAAAAAAACAAGTAAAACATACCCATGTATGAAAGAATGTAACTTGGATACTCAAAGGCAAGTTATAAACAAAAGAAGGGGGGAAATAGAAGAAGTATCTTTCGTAGTTAGTTTGTGGCTTGTCAGAGAAAGTATCCAGATTGCAGACGTTAAAGAAAGAGCATCACTTAACAGGCGTATAACTTTGTAGTGGATTTTGTCTCCTGAAAAACTGAATAATATAAGAACTCTAAAACGATATCCCCACATGGAAACTGTACAAATGAAATTCAGACACTTTACTGATATATAAAGACTCCAAGCACCAACAATTGACTGAGATTAAGTGGATAATTCTTGATGCATATAATATTTCAACAATAAAACTTTGAAAAAACCTTAAAGGAGATGCAGTTATATTTTTCCTTACTGATGCCATACTTGTAAAGTTGATTAGCATGGGCCATGGGGTGCCAATTTGTGGAAGTAGTTAACTAAAAGAAGTAAGATTTAGAAGTTCCTATAAACATCCTATAGTCACAGAGTACATAATTTAAGTCAAAAGGTGACATTTGAGATATGATGACCTAATGTGCAATAAGAAAGGACACCTATACACCCTACAAACTTATGTTAATGGGTTTCGTTGCTCCTCTACAGTCTTAAGTTCTTTGAATTTCAATATCAATAGTACACAATACAAAGGCAACGACATATAGAAAATAGGACCTTAGAAGTTTGGTAATGTAAACATCAACAAACCTCCTCCCTGCTAGCCAGCAAGAAACGTAGTATACTTGGATCTGCATCATTGACATATTCTTCATTATCTATCATTTCACCTTCAGCTTCCACAATCTCTTTACATTTTGCAATAAGTTGTTCAACAGTTTCTCTGATGATCTCAACTGCTTTCTCGGCTTTTATTTGTCTCGGAATAACTTTACACAAGGCGTTAATCTGTTAGGAAAAAGAAAAGAACAGTGGCGGTCAGTATCTAGGACAATGGTGTAGAAAGACGAGTTGCATAAGCAAGTACTTACCTTCCAATAAGGTAAGATATCAGTGGAACGAGCCTCTGCCTCTTTCAGTGCAGTGTAAACAGCATCGATTACAGGAGTATCAGTGGTAAGCGCATCAAAGTTGTAATTGAACAATGATAGGCCAATGACATCAAGTGTAAGTTGTGAAAAAACAGCTTCCATGTTCACAGCAGTACCGTTGGCTGCACTGGCTTTCAGCTTCTCCACCATCCTTTCAGTACATTTGCAAAATACCCTTTCAACTATTACAGAGAGATACTTCTTGTGGAGTGATGGAACAACAGCCCTGCGCCTCGCCTATCAAAAATTAGACTTCTATGCTCACAGGGCCCATATTGAAATTTTCTTCAACCAGTTTACCAATATGACATGAATTCATGTTAGTTCTTACTTACCTTAAAATGTCTCATTCAGCAGCCTTTAAAATGCAAGCAGAAATTTAAACGTTGTTTATCTTAATTCTCATTCCTGACAATAAAGCTAAGTTGAGCATGTTTGTAGTAAAGGACACGTACAATCAAAACAATACCATTAAAGTAGCTTATATAATTTAAACCAATAGCTAATAGCCATCCCAGGAAAATTAACAAAGCAGGCTCAAGGTTTACTATGAATGAGAAGCTCATTACTACTCACACGTAGTATGAATCTTGTTTCATCACTCATAGTTTCAAAATTAACAATTTAGACATAATTCGCACCAATTAGTTAATTTTTAAAGCTATTTGTCCTACCATAATGCTTGAAATATCCCATGTAAATTAATTTTTAAAGCTATTTCTCCTACCAATTATGTTTTGTGTGCATCAAACCCAGGATGTTTTGGCCTAATGGTTAAGATTAAGGTGTTGTGAACAATATATCACAGCTTCAAATCCTCCCTCTCCCTCTTCTTTGTACTTTATACTGCCTTCGTGGCTCATATGGATAAAAGAATATTTTGTGTGCATCAACGCACTATTCAACAACTAAACAAATTATTAAATGAGACGGTCATATGAGACCGTCTTAATAAGGGGTCACTTTTTGTTTACGCTAAAAGAGTAAGAATGATGGAAATTATACCGTCCACAGAGGGCCTTCAGCAATTGCGAAACCAGAACCAAAGAGAAACTCAGAAACTTCAGCAACAAGACCCTTAGCATACTTGGTACCATAATTCCTCAAAACATACTTAGCAATGGCAGGGTCACTAACAATCACAAAATTGCGGGGCCCAGCAGCCAAACGATAAATGGGTCCATATGCATTCATCCATTTAAAAAGGGGAAGAAAAAGGGCCCCACCAAGAAGCTCTGACACATCTTCAAGCTTAGCACTTGCAATGGGTATACCCGAATCATCTTGGTTGAAGGTTAGAGTCCGAGTTAGTGAAGTCAGCCAATCTGGGCTAACCCATGACTTGAATTTTGGGTTTTTTGGGGGTTTTGGGTTGGGTGGTGGTTGTGGTTGTGGTTGAGAAAGGGAGAATTTTATGGGGTGTGAGTGTGAACGAGTTGGGTTGGGTTTGGGGAGGAGAGAGAAAGGTGTGAAGGAGAAAGAGGATGACATTGAATTGAAATGAGGATGTGGAGGTTTGCCAAACGGACCTTTAGAAGTTTTGGATTAAATTGGCGGGTTTACAACTTCAATGTATATGTAGCCATAGAACTAGAGAAGTCCACCAATGAATGGTTTCAATATTTCGCTTGTATGGAGTAATCAACTAGACTTGTGACTCGTATCATACACGGGTGAGGTAGAGCAACTTTACTATTAACATCAAGATAACCGATTAGGAGTAATATTTCTTTCCGAGTCTCTATCCCCTATTTATGAGTCCTTTTAAGTGCATATTGAATTTTCATTTCCAACTCACTAATGTACACCCTTATTCAATAAATCACGAGCCTTGAGGAGAATCTAATTGTCTGGTGATACATCGAAGGGATCGCCATCATGTTATGTATCCATGGAGTCCCTAAGATGACGTTGTACGCTGAAAGGCAATTGAGGACGTTGAATTTGGTTGGGAGAATTAGGGGTGATAATGAGCCTGACAAGCTCGCGAGCAGCTCGGGCTCGGCTCGGTCAAAGCTCGGTCAAAGCTCGGCTCGTTGAAGCTCGGCTCGAGCTCGGGCTCGGCTCGAGACTTAAACGAGCCGAGCCGAGCTAGGCAAAGCTCGGCTCGTAAAGCTCGTGAGCAGCTCGTTTATTATTTTATATTAAATAAATATTCTTATTAAAAAAATATTTTATATTAAAAAAATTTAATACTAATTTATATTTTAATTTAGATTACAAATTATATATTTAATTTGTGATCCAACTTCACCTCTACTCCACTAGGCACTAAAGTCCCACATTGGTTAAGAAAACAAGGATCAACCTTATTTTCTTTATAAATAGCTACTATTCCTTACTTCAACTTAAAGTTTAATTTTGTATCTCCTTGGTTGGGAAACAAAAACTATACTTTATTTTCTTCATAGAGGGAATGAAGTATAATTTTAAATAGTTGATTATTTAATCCTTAAAATATTTGATAATTTTTTCTTTAGCAAAACATGGAGTCCCACATTGAAATTTTAACAATGCTAGGAGGGATTGAGTTTGTTTTCTTAACAAAACATGGAGTCCCACATTGAAATTTTAGCAATGCTAAGAGGGATTCCAAGTTATATAAGCATTGAGATGAGTTTGTTTTCTTAAACAAAACATAAAGTTCCACATTGAAATGGGGATAGTGAGTTTGTTTTTCTTTAACAAACCATAAAGTCCCACATTGAAATCTTAGCAATGCTAAGAGGGAAATCAAGTTATAAAAGCATATGATGGGTGAGTGAACAAGCTCACCTACTTCGAGCCAAGCCGAGCTCATTAGTCGAGCCTAAACGAGCTCGCGAGCCGAGCCTAAGCGAGCTCGCGAGCCGAGCCTAAGAGCTCGCGAGCCGAGCTCGAGCCCCAAATTTCCATCACGAGCCGAGCTCGAGCTCGGCTCTCCCAAGCTCGGCGAGCTCACGAGCCGAGCCGAGCCTGGGAAATTATAAACGAGCCCGAGCCGAGCCCAGTGCTATTCGGGCTCGGCTCGCTCGATAAGCACCCCTAGGGAGAATGACTCTTATGTAGATAGAATGATTTCTCCAATGGTTTGTTGCATCTCTCCACTGATTCCGACTAGGGTAATTGATTTTATGATCACGTCCTTGTCATCTAGACCCATGCCCTCCAGTGCACTTTTGAATAGGATGTTTAACTTCTATTGTCGAATAGCACTCACTTTAGAAGACAGTCGTTATGTTGATGGCTAGAAGATTACCAATCCGTCGTAATGCTCTTCCTGACAGATATCATCTCGTCAAATGTGATAGACATCGCCTCCTGTCTCTTTTCGTCTTCTGACTTGAAATCCTTAGGAACTCTCGACAAGAGGGATTTTACTCTTGCTAGCCTTTTGGTTGCGGAATAGTTTAGAACACAAACATCCGATCTACCAAAAATAACACTAATTACATTAGCATGCGACGGTGACGCGGGAGGATTTTGCTTAGGGGATTTTTTATCGAAGGATAATTTTCCTTTGTCGCTAAGAAAGTCTCGGAGATGTTATTTTAGTCCACAAACATCTGATCCACCAAAAATGACACTACTTACATTAACATGCGACGGTGACGAGGGATGATTTTGCTTAGAGGAATTTTTATCCAAGGATGCTTTCCCTTTGTCGCTAAGAAAGTCTTGTAGATGTTATTTGTTTAGCATGAGCGTGTCTTCTCGTATGAGTGTGATACAATCTTTTATCTTGTAACCATGGTCATGAAGGAATTCACACCACATTTTCTAGTCCTTTTGGGCAATGGACAATCATTCTTCTGTGGCAAACGTACAAGAGCTTTAATCTTTGTCAATGCATTAACCACTCCTCCAACATCGACCGAAAATCCATATAATTTAATGTCGGGAAAGGTGTTGTTGTCAATCTTCACATCCATACTTGTACTTTCCCATACATCATGAACGTGATGTGCCTGATTTGGGCGATGTGTGGGTGAGATCTCTAGTTGTTTGGCTTTGGCCTTTGGAAAAATGCTTTCCGATCACTTGACCCTTCGACGTGTGACGCATTGAAATGGTGTTAGGATGGCATCATCTTCTTCTAACCTCATTTGATCCAGGGTTTCGGACTTCACTTCTTCAAAGGTTGCACACAAGTACTTTTTCAAACAATTGTACAGATGGGACCGTAGGACGAGACCCTTTCTAAAGCACTATATTTCCCTCTTGGTATCCAGGTCTTTTATCCTTATGATCTCCTTGTTGAAACTGTTGTCATATTCGCGGGCCGATTCTTTTGGGTTCTGCACAACACCATATAAATCATCAGTTTACTTTCGAGACTACAACTTCCTTCGAACTTGTTGACCAAGGTTGAGATGTTGCCAATGCAACTTGGCTTCAGACATTCGCAACCATTTCAATGTTGTTCTAGTCAAGGTTGCTCCAAAAAGACTTGGACATGCAAGCCTTAACTAGAATTTAAGGGATTAACGTTTGCCACATTCTCTTCTTGTACTGGGCAACATGCTCAGTTAGGTAAGTAGATCCATCATATGTCGCGGTCAGTATAGGAAGGTTAAGATTTTCTGGGAGCTTAGCCTTTGTGATCTTTTCGACCAATGGTGATGCCGCATAGTCGTCTATTTTACCCCACAACACTTGGGGTAGGAGCTCCGGGGATTAGAGACAACAACTTCACCATCCTCTAGTTATGCTTCTGGATTGTCGCCATTCTCTTTGCCATGGGATCTTCCTCTCCATGGGGATCTTGTTGAGGATCACCCTGTTATCTATCGCTTACCTCGTCGGAGTCAGGTTCTTCATCTTCATCAAAACTAGTAACGTCTTCGTCGGAGAGACTACCCATCGACCGAATTTTCTCGATGTTAGCTAGAAATTGAATTTCAAGGCTTTGGTTGACTCTAGTTCTTCTTGGAGTTTGACTACTCTTTCTTGCGACGTAGTGAATTCGGACGACATGCATTTGTTATCTTTTTTTTTATCACTGCCATCTCTACTTTCATTTGCTCTTACATCGCCATCAATTCTTTGAGAGTCATTTGTCCGGCCATTCCCCCCGACTGTTGAGATGAGATTTAAGTCTATACGATGTCGGCCCACGGTGGGTGCCAAATTGTTTAGTTCAAATTTTGCTCAAGGACAAGGATTGATTGGGACGTCGACAATTAGGCGAAATGAATGAAATGATGAGGGGTGAAATAGGGGAATGACGTAAGGAAATGTTGACGCCGAAAAAACCTAATAAAGATGTGTACAAATCGCGAGTGGCTCTGAGCCCGCTAATTCACTAGATGCAACTGTTGTTAGTAAATCATAACGATCAATACAGCCTAAGCAATTCCTCTAAGTACAATGTGAGCTGTCAAATATAAAAGAATGTAATATTAATGATCAATAATGAATCATAATCAAAGTTTCTAATCTCTATTGCTCGTAAGTACTTAGGAGATTTGTAAGGTAGCTTATGCATGCAATTTCGATCATTTGGTCATGTACATATAGGCCTTGAGACACGTCTAAGTGGTTCCTAAAATCACACAATACAACATCATCAGTTAAACACTATTAAAATAACATTATTCCTTAATTTCTTCAAAATATTATTTCTTCTACATCCCCTAACATTTCAAAATCTGATTAAAATTAACTGATTGGATGATAAACAGAATTAGTAGGCCAAGTTCTACCCCTCATAAAAGCTAAAGAGGTTGAATCGTCATCATTCTGACCCTTTATCTAATAGGCCTTCACTTGGCGCAATAGAGACACAAGTTGGTTAAAATAATTATGACGGGGACTACACAGAGTTTCAATCAAAAATTTATGTAAATTAAGTAGAATTTTTCAGAATAGATAATTATTATGCAAGAGAATCAGCAAAAGACAATCCAATAGCTTTTGTAGACTAAATTGGATTTCATTGAGATGACAATAACGAGATGGGCAAAACTTCCAAAATATTAGACTAGCTACTTTAAGAAACTGTAAGAGGCAACTAAATCAGCTAAAGATAAGGAGCACACTATCAACCATAACCAAATAATGGATACTACAGAATACTGGGAAAACTTTATCTATCCATCGGATAATCTACCCACTAGAGATAGACATCATGTAATACCCCGACAATTCTCTCTTTTCAAAAATACCTTTTCAATATAAAACATAGAGAATTACCAAAGCATTATCGCCCGTGTGATAACGTATCGGCTTATTCAAAAATTTGCAGCGAAAAACATATAACTAAACTTCATACTTTTATATGATAGATAAATAAGTACTTAAAACAAAACACACTATAAATGTCTACTTCAAAACCAAACTTAATATAATATGTTCCTACTAAAGTAATAGATATATCAATTTGTTATACAAGCTCTCCATCCCCAAATATCCATAATGCAACATCTGCAAACTTGTAGATGTTAATGCTCTAAAGAATTTGTTCACCAAAATGGCTCATCACAATATCAATAAGGCAAATACATGATCAACATACACAAACAAAGCACATAATCAGCAAAGCTGAGTACTACATAGTATTACATAAACATTCCTAACATGATACTAATAAATAATATGCAGGGATAAATAATAATATAACAATATGACATTATGCAGATAATTTCTACTGAACTAAACTTTAATCACCTTTTTATTACTTTACTGGAATAGTTACTGGACTAAGTTGTCTAACTAAATTTGCCTTCACCTAGGAAGACAAAATACGGGCGCGACTCCGTTTTTCAGAATGACACACACATACTGATATAAACTGATAGGCCACCTTTAATCACTTTAAAAATCACCTACTGAATAATCTCCGCTTAAAACAACCAATATAACTCAAAATCAATACTCTAAATAAAATCCAGCAATTTTAAAATACTTTAGATCCTCTTTAAAAATATCTAAAAGTTGTTTTTACCATCAAAACTTCAATTACTTATTTTATCTAGCATAGTACTACTATACTAGTAATTAAAATCCATAAAACTCCATTATTAAAGCTTTTTCTAAAATTTCAGCAACTTATAAAATTTTAAAACTCTCTTTAAACATACTTAAACATGCTTAAATTCATAATTTAAATCAATCTCATAGTTTATAACATGCTACTATGATTTTTCAATATTTAACACCCTAAAAATATATGCTTTGATAATTAAAAACTCAATCTAAAAATAATACTCAAATCTGAAATTTTATTCTTTTGATACATAATATATATAATCCAAGATTAATCATTTAAACAGTAAATTAAAGTTATTAATCATGATTAATTAGTACTAAGATAAAACATAAAAACATGATCTTTAATTAAAACTTGAGGAGGAAGAAAAGAATTAAACCAACGAATAAAGGATAAAAGAAGGACAAGGCGCCGGAAACAGGGTTGCAGTACCGACGACAACAAGTAGGCGGCAGCAAAGGAGAGGTTTTGGTGTTTGTGACGTCTTGACGAAGAAGAAAGCGTTACTTGAAGAAGAAGAAGAAAGAAAAATTGGAAGAAAAACAAAACACGTGAAAGAGAGAGAATGAGGAAGGCCGGCTGCTTTGATTTGTGAGGAGAGAGAATAATTTTTTTGTGTGGTCAAATAATTGGGTTTAAGTATTTATAAAGAGGTTTTTCCTTTTGGGCTTAGAAAAAGGAGATTGGATTTAAATAAAGTTTGATGATGAATAGGATTGATAAATTAGATTTCCTAACATCAATAGAAATCATTTCCCTAATCCTCTTAGAATTTGGGTTCCTCAAGTCCATTTAAACTTCTTTTCCAAATCCAATTAGTATTTCAAACTTTTTTCAATACATGCCTTAACAAAATATTTTAACTTCCTTAAATCCTTAAAATAATTTCTTTGACTTTCAAAATGGTCAACCTTCTTTAAATAAATAAATCATTTCAAACCAAATTATGTTTAAATATAAATATAAAAAAAGATTAAAATATATTTATAAAATCTATAAAATTACGGGGGATTACGCATCAATAATTAATTAGTAGAGTCCATCTCAACAAAATTAATTATATTTTAATTTTCTATTTCTAATGGATATTCTACCTAGTAGGTAGATATAGCAATCTCTCACAATACTTGTAGATCCAAAAAAGTTCGATTAGAGTAAGCAAAAATTATGACTTTATAAGAACCCTGTTTTCTGTTAAAACATCTAAACTCATTAGTTTACCAAAATAAGTCCACAAGTCTTATGCTTTTTCATAGCCAAGGGAGACAAAAAGGAGAAATAAAAACTTGAGAAGAGGCCATTATCTCCATAATTGCTAGTAATAAGCAATGGGCTTTTGATAAACATTTTGAATATATGTCTAACCAGTCGCAAGCCACGTGGCCCAAAGGAAAATATCTCTATTATATAAGGGAAAGGGGGAGTAATAGTGTCCTCTTTTGAAATGCCTATTTTGCTCCCCTTCCATTTCTAAATTACAAAAGGAATGTCAAAATCAAAATCGGCACTCAAATAAAACTACCGAAAATTAATTTACAACACTCACTCACAAATCACTTAAATGAAGAAACTTTACCAATCACTCATACAATTGAGAAAATCACGTTATAAAAAATCACGCAAATCACTCAAATAATCGAGAAACTTTATTAAAACTTAAAATTAACATACAAACTAAAACTAATAACCTAGAACGTCAATACATACAAAAACATGTACAAAAATTTACTTACAAATCACTATTCTCAAAAACCATTCACAATTAATGGTGGGTCATGATAAAAATAGAGGTGTATTTGTATAGTAGTGAAATCAGAATTTAGAAGTTAGATAAGGAAAAAAAAAATTATTTACTTTTTCATAGTGTTTTGAATTTAGAAGTTAGTACTATACTTAATTCAAAAATCAACTAAAAAATTATAATATTAGAAATCATAAATAAATTCAATAAAATTTCTATTTTGTTCATAGAATTTAACTTTGAAAAGTAAAAAAAAAGACAAAAATAACGGTGAGAGACTTAAGTGACAGAAACTAAACCAATCAAATTTTGCAATTAAAAACAATTATACTTCATATGTCTAATGTTCAAATTTTGACTCTTATGCCGAAGAAAATCGAGTTTCTGTTTCGAAAAAAATTCAAGCACGCATCGCGTGCAAAAAATTCTAGTTTCCCACTAAAGTAAGTTAGTCACTAGTTAATAAATAGTTGGGACCTTTAAAAGATTAGTAGACTTATTTGGAATACGATGATTGATATCAATTTTTTATAAAATAATTAGTTGTTGATCCGGACGATACCTTAGATTATTTATCAATGTAAATTTGAAGTGTTAAATTAAACACTCAAGAGAATTGACAAAAAAGTTATAGGCATTGGATAATTGTGCTCTTGATATAATCTTCCAGTTCCTTTTAAATTTCCACATAGTAAATTATAATATGAATTATTGATGAGTATAACCCTCGACTTCAAGAGAGTACATATATATTAATATATAATTAATTACAAAGACTATAATACAATCTTAGTTTTGAAATTTACTTTAATGTATAAGAATATAATCGGATGCAATTAAATAGTATAATGGTGCTAATTAGGGAGGTTATAAAAATTTTAAGAGTTCTTTTTATATATAATATAATAGTATTGAAAAGTAGAACAAGTTATTATTACCATTATATTAATGAGTATTAATATATACATATTTACTTAATTGTTTTAAAATGAGAACTATTATGTTGTATTTAAATAATTTTGTTTCATACAAAGTCCATGTAGGCGGAAAGTTCAAAAGAAATTTAAGTTGTCTATATAGGCGGTAAGAAAGAAAAAAAACGTAAAATAATATATCCTTACCCTCTATGAAGGGAAGAGTAGTAGTTGTACTTCTTACTTCTATAAGAATGTTAGATCTTATGGGTCACTCAAGTGTGTATTAGATGGTTGCATGGTCTGGATCTTTGATGGGTATGGAGCAAGCAAATTGAGGGACTATTAACAGTAGCAGTATTGCACTTTTGCTCGAGCAATGTTGGTGGCCACATGAGTTACCAAGTATGTGGGCCATAAATTTTGAGATAATTGGATGTAAATAATGGGTCTCCTTAATGATTTTGGGAATATTGTTGGATGTCAGTAATTATATCTTTAAATGCTTTTCTTAGATGTAGGTTATATATATATATAGTTGGTTAGTGTGTTCGTATTTCAAATGGAAGGTTGGCGTGTTCGAGTCTTCACATATACATTTTTGTTGATTACTTTGTATCATTTGTTTGGAAGCGTGAGGAGGACATGTGGCAGCGTGACATTTGTTTGTGGGTTTATATATAGGGGCAATATCACATGAGAAATGAGAATAAATTTCAACCACACGATTGGATTAAAGTTACAAAACTTGTTCATTAGAGTTATATTCCCCTAAAAAATTTTGAGCCAAAATTAACACAATTTTACAACCTATGGTGAGCAAAGGCCTACTTAGGTCACTGGCGAGCCTTGTTTTTTGTTGGCTTTTGCCTTGACTAGGAGAGATAAAGAGAGCGAAAAAGTGTAGCTTTCTCGATTGGTCTTCTTTTTTAGACTGGCATAAATATGTGTATAACTTTGAATATAATTAATTATTTGAATTATGTGAATAAAGTTTTATGAAGTTTCATATTTTGGACAAAACTAACACAATTTTACATGACTATGTTTTTAATTTTCTCATACTTAATGATTAAAATAGAGTATATAAATAATATCAAAAGTGAATATGATACACAACCATAAAGAAACAAAGGAACTACACATGCATACATCCAATTACAATATCCCTTTTGAATTTTTAAATTCTCTCCACTCAAAATGAAATTACATCCTATTTCCAATAGCTGGCTAGAGTGGTTGAACCTCTAAATAAAGGGGCCAGTACTCCATTTTAAAAGTTAACATGGCATTATCCCACTTAGAATTGGACATTTTAGGTTGCTTAGAGAGGAAGTATACATCTTGATAGGAGTTTATAAGTAGACAGATAAGGATGTTAGATTCAAAAACAATTAATTACTTCTTTGGAAAAAATACTTACTAAATTTATTCACACAGAGTCACAAAGGCACAAAGCATAATATACCCAAATGGCTAAGCTAATCCGTAGCACCACCCTAGGCCTTGCCGTAGCGGCCCCTTTCGTACTTGCCTTGATTGCGAGCTTTGTTATGCATGCTACTCTGGCGCAAAACAATCCCGGTAATAACTTTCTACATATCATATCTTGTAAATTATAGTTCCATATTTGCTTTTTTATAAGTCCAATCATACTATTTTCAGCTATAAAATAAGTAACCAAAAGAAAATCTTAATTATCATCAACATGTTCACTCCGTTTCTTAATATACTTCTGTGCGATTCTCCGACACACACATTTAAGTATTTAATATTTTTAAATATGCATACATAAATAAAAAACTAAAAGTCGAAATTGTGAAATTACATGAGAGAATCTAACTTACTATATCTTTGCTCAAATTACTATACTTCCTCCGTTCCGGATTAAATGCAACAATTTCATTTTTTCACTATTTCACACTTTTCACTTTGACTAAGGTTTGTGACTTATACATAATGAAAAACATAGTGAAGTGGGATCTTGTTAAATTTGTCTCGTAATGTACTTTCATAAAATATAATTTTTTATAATTTTTACTTTTATGTAGTTATAGATGTTTGTGGTCAAAATAATGCATCGGTATGCATAAAAGTGAATTTGTTGCATTTAATTCGAAACGGAGGAAATATCTTTTATCGTTTATCCATTTACTGTTTTAACTTATAAAATGTAGGTGACCTAAAAAAAAACCAAATAGAAAGTTTATTAAGAATATAATGTAGGGAGTAACTAGCAAAATTGCATCAGAAAGATACTGTAAAGACATATTTTTCAATTTAAAATGGAAAGAATAATCTCACCAACGAATTTGAATCATTTTCATACAGTCATATTCTTTTTTCATGTTGGGCTATGTTCTTTATGTATATTGTATCATGAGAACAACTTATTGACTTAAATTGCTAGCTTATTATATCCAACAAAATAATCCTAGAAAAAAAATGCAGATGCTCTTAGACTGGCAAAATGGTGCCTCTTTGAGGGCTTTGATCAGTCGGGTCATTGCGGAGGTGATCAAGACTGGATAGACTGTACAAAAGGGTGCAAGGCAATTTCTGCTTCTATACACTCTGGGATTTGTGATGACGATCCTCAAAGTAATCTAAGAAAATGCTACTGCGTTATTTACTGTGGATCAACCCCACAAACTGATATTTGATTGCCTTCTTTAAATTTCAATAATTCGAGTGTACTTTTTCATTGTTGTACTCAGGGGCGGATTTAGGGGGTGGCTTACCCAGGCCTCGACCCACCTCATGATCCAAAATAATTATAAGTAACCTATCTGGGATAGTAATGCAAATTGGTATGGTGGAGCATGTGGTTTTTAGAGAAATTAATCAATAAATTCGGCCCACCCTATATAAAAATCCTAGATCCGCCACCAGTTGTACTTGTACCTCTTTCAATATTTGAGTATGCCCTTTGACGGAAGTTCACCTGCTAATTTTTTTTAGATATGCGCTAAATAACACGAAATGAACTATTTATATGAACAATGCTAGATTAAGTGAAACTCCCTATTATAGATAGATTTCCAAAATACTTTATATCCATAGAATGATTGAATATCCTATCAAATAATAAGAACTTCAAGAACTTTACCGAGACCATCTCAATCATATGTGATTGAGACAGCCTCAACATACAAGGTTCTCCGTTCTCGACCACCACTGTTATAGTTGCTACCATCGTCAACTTCCCGAATATTAGGGACCCCATCAAAATCCACCAACACTATTATATCTTCGAAAATAATACTCCATCCATTTTTATTTACTTGGTACTTTTGGTGAATTTAAAAGATGTGAGATATCAAAGTGTAAAAAATTGATGTGATAGGTTATTATATAAGGAAAAAGTGAAAGTGTAACAATTAAATAAAAACGACCGAAAAAATGAAAAAGTAACCATTAAGTAAAAATCGGAGTAAAACTCGTCTTCATTGTTTCCGAAAATAAATAAGGTTTGATCTCCTTTGGTTCTAATTCCATATTGATGTTGCTTCTTTTCTTCTATCAGATTCCGAATTTCTAATTAAGAACAAAACTTTTTTCCTGGCTTCAAATTTTGGTACGACCAGCTATATGACTTTTCTGACTTCAAAATCCTTTTTTTTTTTTTTTTTTGGTTAAAATGGCATAGCAAAAACAACGACTACCTAAATAGTTTAAATCAACCGAGATAAGGTTAATACAATAATTAGGGGGTGGGGCATTTCCCTAACAACATTTTGATTTATACCCAAAATTCTGCCCTCCCGCGCCATAGCATCCGCAACCTTGTTTCAATCACGCTTCATGAGCATGCACTTCACCTGCGTGAATCCCTGCAAAGTTTCCCTGCACTCTCTAACCATATGAATCATGCAGTTTCTCTTCTTGATTGATGCGATTATTAGCTTTCTGGCAGTCAGACACAAGGTCTAGATTAGAAACATGTTCCGTCCTAGCAAGGTGGAGACCCTCGTAGATCGCATGAAGCTCAGCCATAAGAACATCAGCAACCATAATGACCTTTGGCAACCCATAATCCATTCACCTACACTATTAAAAAGGCACGCCGCCACACAAGACGGCTTGAGAGGGTCAGTCACTGAGGCGTCAACATGTACAACATAATCCAGATCGGGAGAAAGGAAAGGAGATGGGAGACAAGCACGTTAAAGTTTTTCGGGTTGAGAGGTCTGGACGAGATGAACTCCTACACGCTAAAGGACACTTTTCGAACAAACACTTCAGGGCTTGGGTGATCTACACTTTGGAAAATTTTCCTATTTCGAGACAACCATAACTTATAGCAAATAAAGGGAAAAACCTCCCATCATGGGAGATTTAAAAGTGTGTCCTTACATAGAAGGTTATCTCTAATCCACTCATCCTGTCCCCCCTATTTAGGTTTTGCTTAGGGCCGAATTCATCCCAGATTTTTCTAGCCTCCACACAGTCACGAAGCACATGTAGAATATCTTCATCCTCTTAATTACACAAAGAGCACGTCGGGTTATTAATGATATATATATGGTAAAGGGATGCTTGGGTTGGGATTTTACGATGCCAAATGAGCCAAAGAAAGAATTGTATCTGTAGCACCCCGACCTCTAATCAAGTTGTTACGTAATTAATCGATTAATAGCAGCGGAACCTAGATAGTCGGCGCGTTACCGCCGTACTTTCCATAAGGAAAATACAAGGCAACATAAATTCATAAAGTTAAACATATTATAGAGTAAAATATAACAAGGATTTAACATTAGTCTTGATTAATTGAAACTTAGTTACTAATCAGAGTTTTGATATTAACTTAAATTAAAACCACGAGAGTCTATATAATCTAGATATTAAATAATCCTCACTGCTACGCCATCCCGTTAGCACCATCGGTACCTAAAACATAAAACAAAACGTCGTGAGCCGAGGCTCAGTAACATACTACTCTAACAACGTAAATTCATTTCACATTTATTTATAAACAAGGAGGAGAGAATAAGTAAAACCATTTCACAAACATAATATATCATGTTACATTATCTTCTTTTATCATGTTCATCATCATATATCTTTTACTTTGGTAACTTGGCTCGTACAACATAAGGGACATCTCCCCAGAACATAGTAACATCGTAAACGGGAGCCAGCCACCCGAGGTAAAAAGCCCTCACTAAACGGGAGGTGGCGTTAATACCCAGAATATAGAATGTTCGGGCCACCCGAGGACAATAGCCCTTGCTAAACGGGAGGTGGTTAACCGACCGGGAGGTACGTGCACGACTAACTATAACGGGATACTTGCCAAGAACCGTCTTTCACTTGAATTTATCATGTTTCATTTCTTTTAAGCATATCATCATCATCGCGAATAATTATATTCTTTCATTTCATCATAACATCATCATCATCATTTCATAACATCGTATCATCATAACCATCATAAAACATTTCATTTCCCGCAATCCATATATAAAACATAATGTTAATCATGATCATATAACATATTTCGAAGGGGAATGCGGGTGTTAGCAGTAGACATTACCTGAATTCCTGCTTAACAACCATGGTAGCCTGGGGGAGGCTTGTAATATCCTTTATCTTCTTTAATCTAATCAAGAATACTTTATTAATGAACGTTTCGTTATTTAGCTCTAAGCCTAAATATTAGTTAGCGCTTATTAAGGTCATAGCGTTCGTTACAACGTCATAAAGGTCTCATCAAAGGTCGTTATTTCTTAATCGTTAATAACTTCTTAAGGTGACTCTTTAACAACTAACTAGAAATAACTCGTTTAGTTATACTTTTAGAATTATCGAAACATTAAAGTTATATTATTACATGTTATATAACCTTTCAAAAAACATACCATTATTCTAGTTCATAGTTAATCATTAATTGGTCGTCCATTAATAAATTAATTAAGTTTAAAGCTATAATAGAGCCATTCACATTATTATAATATTATTTAATCACTTAAATTATTAAGTCAAGTAACTAGTCATTATAAGTGAACTTAAGAACTAGTGGAGTAATCATAACTTAAACTCAAATTATAAACAATAAGCTTAACAAATTAGTTTTAGTTAACTCAAACAACTTAGTCTTTTTTTTTAACTGAAAAGGAGACCAGATTAAATTAAAACATCAAAGTTCATTACAACCTCCAAACCAAGTCTACGCTTACCTAGATGTACTAACATCATTTCCTCAACCCAAAAGAAACTGGTCCTAAAGAAGTCATTAAAAAAAAACATACATCCCCAATCAAACATACAATGTCAAGAAGAAATAGGAAACAGAAACATAGAAACATAGAAACATATCACTTTTCCACTGTCCCAGAAGAGCTCGCCACGAACTCCTTATCTTTCAGGTAGACGTCCATAACATGAATTGGTGCCGTGATAAACACCACTCTTTCCTCCCTCTGATCCACTGCTCCAGCCGCCAGGATGTGCGCCACCTTGTTACCATCTCTCTTAGTGTGCATGAACTCCACCATCCAGTCCCTCGTGAGGAGAATATAGATGTCCATAATAATCACCCCCAGCGGGTGGTTTTCAGCCTCCAGAGGTTGCGACAACAAACTGACCACCCCTTTAGCATCACATTCCACCTCCATTTTCCGGTAGTTGCAATCCCAAGCAATCTGAAGGCCCTCCCTAATTGCCATTAATTCTGCCGCCTCTGCCGACCCAGCTTCCACCTTTTTCGCAAAACCAAACTCCCAGTCACCACCTGCAGTTCTAAAGACACCGCCAATGCTAGCATTGTTCCATTCAGTCTTCCACGCTCCATCCGTGTTAAGTTTCAGAAAACCACTTCGAGGTGGTTTCCACCGAATCACCGGAGCACCACCCATCACTTTAGGCCCTTCCACCTGAAAAGCTTTGAAATTAGTAAAAAAATCCGCCATCACCCTATTGAAAAGGAATCTAGGGTGAGTGACGGCTTTTTCGAAAACCGCTTTGTTTCTCGAACACCACAAGTGCCAAAACACCGTGGTGAACTTTGTAACCCAGCTTTCATTCTGCTTCAGATTAGAAGTAACCCAATCCATCCACTCAAAGGTAAAAAACAGGTTATAATTGTTTGGTTTGTGATTTTTCAAAATCTCCAACCACACCCTCTTAGCCCCACAACAGTCCCGAAAAAGATGAATGAGCGTTTCCCCAGCTTGCTCGCAGACAGCACACTTGGGATCAAAATTAGGGATACGACAGGAAAGAAAAAAAGAAGAAGGAAGGATCTCACGGAGACCATTCCAAAGAAGCATTTTATATTTAAAAGGAATATTTTTTCTCCAGATCTCCTTCCAATAGGCAGCCTCGCTATTTTCCATATTAATGCTAGCAGCTAGATAGTAGGCAGACTTTACACTGAAAACCCCCCTCTTATCAAACTTCCAAATATAGTCATCTTCCCCCACCCCCACAGAAGCAAGAGGAATCTCCCTAATTTGCCTCAAAATGTTCGAAGGAATCATATGTGAAATTTGCCTAGTGTCCCATCTGCCTCCCACTATGATCTCTTTCACCTGCCAATGCGACATATACTCTGGGATATCACGCGTCACAACCTTCACAAGAGGTTCCTTACCAACCCACCAGTGATACCACAAGGAAGTATTTCTACCATCCCCAATTCTTCTAAGCAAACCCTTTTATAGCACCCCCCTCCCTTTCACAATATCTCGCCAAATTGGGGAGTGGTTCCCTCTTGCACAAGCATTAAGAAACGACCCCTTCTTCCAGTACCTGGCTCTAAGAATTCTAACCCACAGTTTCGACTCATCCTTCAGAATCTGCCACCCTAACTTAGCCATAAAAGCCATGTTCCAGTCCTCCAGTTTCCGAAAGCCCAGGCCACCCTGAGTCATAGGTCTACACACTTTATCCCAGCTAACTCTTGCCAAGTAGTGAGTTTTATCCACCTTGTTCCATAAAAATTTTCGGCAGTCCCTCTCTATCTCCTTAATCACTGACATTGGCAGAATGGAGGTCTGCATACCATAAACTGGAAAAGAGGTGACCACCGCTTTGATAAGCGTACATCTCCCCGCCATGTTAAGAAACTTCGCCTGCCAGCCTCTAATAGAGTTCTTAACTTTGTCCAAAATACCCACAAAGTCAGTTCTACGAAGCTTATTAGGAAGAATATTACATCCCAAATATTTCCCAAAACTAGTCGCCCCTTTTATGGACAGAAAATCAGCCAGGATTCGCCTCTTTTGATGTTTCATTTTAGGCGGAAAAATCACTATAGATTTCGACACATTGATCCGAAGGCTCGACATATTTCCAAAATCTTCCAAAACATCAAGAATAACCTTCCCATTCCTATTCGAAGCTTGACCAAACAATAAGACATCATCAGCATAAAAAATGTGGGACACTCCTAAGTCCTTACTAAGTTTGATTGGCTTCCAACTCCCATCATTTATTCTCTCATTAATCATAATGGAAAGTCTCTCCATGCATAAGACAAAAATATAAGGTGAAAGGGGATCTCCTTGTCTAATACCTCTGGAAGGCAAAAAGGCTTCAGAAACTTCCCCATTCCAAAGCAAGGAAATAGCAGGGGAGCAAATGCAGTCCATAATTAAATCAATAAGGGTCTTAGGGAAGTTAAAACCATGAAGGGTATCCCTAATGAACCCCCACTCCAAACTATCATAGGCTTTAGAAAGGTCTATCTTTATAGCCATGATGTTTCTGTTTGGGGGACTTTTTTTAAAGAAAAAAGCCATCTCCTTCGCAATAACTATATTTTCTTGAATATTTCGCCCAGGGACGAAACTGGTTTGTGAAGGATGAATAAGATCCCCAAGCACTGGTTTAATTCTATTTGCGATAACCTTGGTAAGCAGCTTGTAAACCGTATTGCACAGGCCAATAGGTCTAAAGTCTTTACAACCAACTGGAGGGTCCATCTTCGGAATAAGGGCCAAGAAGGAGTCATTAAGCCCACTAGGGAGGTGGCTAGTGTTAAAGGCATCAGAAATAAGATTAAACACACTTGGGCCCATTTGGTCCCAAAAGGTTTTAAAGAAAACAGCTTGTATCCCATCCGGCCTCGGGCTTTTGAGAGGGGCCATATGACTAAGGGCAGTCCTCACTTCCATCTCTTCCACTTTCCTACTTAGGCGGTCTTTCCAATCAGCACAAATCACCAAAGAACTCTGAAAATTGACTCTCCTAGGATGACTGTAATGAGAGGTGGTAAACATCTGCCTAAAATGATCCGTCATCATCTTTTTTAAAACCTCATCCTCCACCACCCACTCATCATTCTCATTTTTCAGACACGAAACCTTCCTCCTACAACTTTTAATCTTTGCTAATGAATGGAAGTACCTCGTATTCATGTCCCCTAACTTAGCTTTATTAATCCCAGCCTTCTGAGCCCAGATCAATCTTTCTTGCTTCAAAAGGTCATTTAGCTCCACCAGCAGATCCACCTCCAATTTTTCAAGGAAAGAGGACTGTTTAAAGGACAACGATCTTTGAATTCCTCCTAATCTCGCCAAAACTCTTTTTTTCTTTTGGGCAATATTACCAAAAACAAATTTATTCCAGTTCTTTACCTGACCTAGAAACGACTCCCTAGCTTCAAGAAAATTATCCCTATTAATCCCCCAGGAACTTTCTACAACATTTATAAAGTCCGAATGATGAATCCAGGCCTCCTTACATCTAAAGGGAAAGGAAACTTGCCTAGGTTGGTCTTCCAAAATAACCAGAAGAGGACAATGATCAGAAAAGGTACGAGGCAAGTGAATTACCTTTGTATCCGGGAAGATGTCCAACCATTCAGCATTTGCCAAGGCTCTATCCAACCTTTCTTTAATCAGGGCCGCACCATCTCTACCATTAGTCCAGGTGAATCTCGGACCTTGGAAACCCAAATCCATAAAGGCATTGGCTGCCATCCAATCCTTGCATTTCTGACCCTGGTCTTGACACAGCCTTTTACCTCCCATCTTTTCGTTGCTGCTTAAAACCTCGTTTAGGTCTCCCGCCACCAACCAAGGAGTACCCCTAGGTGGGGAGTCCTTTGTAAGGTCCACCCAATACTGGTTCCTATCCAAAGCCACACTGGGAGCATGCATCCCCATAAAAAGAACTTCCGGTGTATTAGCACGAAGCTTAAACAAGGCATGAAAATAATTTGGCTTCTCATCCGCATACTGCACCAACGAAATCTCTGGCTTCCACATCAACCAAATGCCTCCTCTCCTTCCAAATGAGGGGATAATTCTGAGATTACCATACCCTAATCTTCTTGTAGCTTGGTCAGCACGTAAAGTAGAACACTTTGTTTCTCAAATAATCAAAATATCCGATTGATGCATCTTCACAATGTCCAATGCATGCCACAGAAAAGCCTTGCTGTTGGCTCCTGTCACATTCCAAACTATGGCCTTCATTCTAACAGGCTTCATTTGTGTCACTGTTGGATCCATCAGTTCCAACACAAAATTTTCCATCTTTGACCTATTTCTCGGGGGCAAGTCTCCCATCACGTTCTTTTTGGGGGTCAAGTTCTCCTTTTGTGGTACCATCAAAGTCCATATTTCCGGTGGGACCCCTGGTACCCTGTAATACTCGACCTCCATCTGGAGCTTTCCGGTCATTTCTTCTATGATGAATACTGACATCAGATTTCGAGGTTTTGAAATTTCCACCTCTAGGTTTTCTGATTTTAAGTTGAAAACTGGAGGATTTTTGCGAGGAGCTTGAGTCTTTTGATCCGGACCGAAGTCGAATACCCAAGGTTCCGGGACCCTGTGATGTTGAAACATCATTAAATGAGACAACTGATAATGAAGTTCGAAGGCCTGTTCTATTGACAGTGGCTTTGCCATTGCCTTCCACAGCAGCGGGGTTGGGAAAGTTGGGAACATGTTTAGGGTCTTTTGAGGTAGAATTGGGGATAGAGAGAGAGACGGGGTCAGGGGGGCTCTCTTTAGAGGTAAGAGAGGGTTTTTCAAGTAAGGTTGCTGATCTTTGGCTTTCTCCATTTTCCTCTCTCTTATCAGGCTCTAACTTCTCACTTTGGTTTATGTCTTCCTCCAGATAAACTGGAGTATTAATAGGCTGCTGTAACTGAACGGACGTTGATCTCCCATGCAATAACCCTTCCTCGACCGAAGGAAAAGTACTTTTTCCTCCACCAATAGACATCGCCGTTTTTTTGTTTCCCCCAATCTTCTCCCCATTTTTATATATATTTTTTATCACTTCCTTTCCTTTGTCAGAAACTGAATCATTACCTCGTTTTTCAAAACTAGTTTTTTCTCTCTCCTGTTCATTTCCTACCAACCACTGCCATCTATTATTTAAACTCCCTTCTTTATTCTTCCCCTGGGTCCCTCCTCTAAACTCCCTTCCATATTTCCCTTTTGTCCTACTTGTACCTTCCCCTTGTCTTTGCTGGCCCACTATATTTCCTTCCTTTCCTCTCCCTCCTCTTTTCCGTATATTCGAAACTACTATCCATGGCCCATCATTCCAGGCCTCCTCATCATTGGCTTTTGTCTTTTCCTCTTGGTTTTTTCTTTCCTCCCTTGCCCCTGTATCTGTATCAATCATTACTTTCTTTCCCAAGACATTCTCCTCCTTAGTTGAGCTATTGTCCTCCATGGTTACCCCATTCTCCTTCTGGGTTTCATTGTTATCCTCCACCACCATCCTTTCCTTGGTCACCTGACTATGTTGAGTCTTTTGCCTCCCTTCATTCTGCCATTCTGTTACTTGTGCACACTGATCTCGCCTATGACCAATCTTTCCGCAGTGGAAGCAAACCAAACTTAAATTCTCATACTCCACATTCTGCCATGCCTTTGCAACCCAGACCTTCGACACCAGGGCTTTTGACAGATCCAGCTCTATGCACACTCTAGCATATCGTCCTCGTGCCACATTATCAGTTGCATAGTCAACCTTAATCGGTTTACCAACTTTTTCTGCAATAGCGAATAACGCGTCTTTATCATAATACTCCAAAGGTAACTCCGGGAACCTAATCCACACCATGATTTTATCAAAGGCTGATAGAGAAGGACGGAAGTCTGGTTTCCATCTGGTGAGCATTAAATAATGGTTTAGGATAAACCAAGGTCCTCCATAGAGAGCTTTTTCCATATCATTTCGGTCATTGAATTTGAAAAGAAAAACATCCTGTCCCAAGTCAATTACTTCCACCTTATCCTTCGATTTCCATATTCGGTTTATCCTCTCCACCAGGAATCTTCTATTTATGGACATCCCCAGCACCTTTCCCATTAGGGTGTTCCTCCACGGTTCTCTCAGTTTCTGGAGCGTTTCTTTTGAGAAACTTACCGCCAATGAGGAATCAGGGATCACCACCTCCTCGTCATCCCACTCCAGGGATGTCTCCATTATCTGTTTAGCTTCCGGAAACCACTGCGTCGACCCAGCGACCGCATCTCTGAAGGAACTTAATTGGAAATTTGTCCTAGGCTGCCACTTGAAAGCTTCTCTAGTTTCATCACCTTCATCTTCCTTCGGTCGATCAATCATTTCTAAATCTCCCAGATGAAATTGACTCATATTCATCTGAAAATCCCCTTTTGTTGAGAGGGGGTTAGCTTCTTCACTCCTATCTGTCTCCTTCCCGGCCTCTACATCTATTTCCATCTCTCTGACCTCTCAGGTCCCAAAGGAATTCAATCTCAAACCCAGTTCCAGAGCTCCTGTACCCCAAGGCACAAAGAAAAATCTCTGATGACCAGGCTTAAGACAGGAAAACCGGACACAAAACAGGAAGCCGAGAGAGAAAATTGGAAACAACTTAGTCATTAGGAATAATAGCCCAAACATAGTTTTAGGAAATAAGCTAAGTGGATTAATTTAAACAAACTACTTCAGTCCATGAATATAAACATAACAAGTCCAGTTCATTATTTAGCCCAACAACAACAATAAAATCATATTATAATGTTTAACTTTAAGTTCTAGTGTAGTCTCGTAGGCCCAAACTAGTATATACTAACAAGGGAATATAACTTGGGCTTGGATTATAAACTAAGGAAATCAGAAATTAAAAGAAGAGGGTGCTCATTACCTCTGCTACTAAGAGCAGGGAGGACAAACCTGCGAGGCTCCGGCGAACGGGGGGGTTGACGGCAACGACCGGCGGCAACTAGCAACGACGGCAGCGTGACGCGGTGGCTGGGGTCTCGGTGGTGCTGCGCGTGCAGCAGTGACGCGCGAAGAAGAAGAGCGCGGGAGAGAAGAGAAGAGTGCAAGGCGGAGAGAGAACGTGAGTGCGCGCTGGTTGGCGGATCTCCGGCGAGTCGCGCAGGTGGCCGACGAGCGACTGCAAGGTGGGGGCGCGACTGAGCGTGGCGTGAGACCGGTGTCGTGCCACCGGTGGTGGGTTGAAGGGGCGAAACAGATGAAAGAGAGAATATGGGGTTTTCTTTTTGGGTTCCTTTAGTCACATTTTCCGGCGAATTATTGACTGAAAAATTCTGATTAGTATGAGAAGAGAGGATGAAGATTGTTGTTGATGGTGTTCTTGGTGATGAATCTCCATGGCTCTTTATAGTGAAATTGGGAACCTAAAATCAGTGGATGGGGGAGATAATTGAAGCAAATATTCTGAATTTTAGCTTGAAGAAGCTATGGTGAGGGATTGGTGACAGATTTTTGGCAGAGAAAGAAGGGTGAAGGGTGATGGCATGTGTGCCAAATGGCCATGGAAGGGTGAAGAAGAAGGCAACATTAATGGAGTGTTGACCATGGCTTTATTTTCTCTTTTTCCTTTTTGTTTTGCAAACCAAAAATCAGAATTTATTCCCACACTATCACTCTAAACGTGGCTTAGTAAAATTTTGGTAAAACTTGGATATTTTGTGTCTTAGTGAATTAACAACAAAACTAACCCTCTTGTTTAACTCATGAACTTATAAAATAAAAATTATCGTCGTTCGTTATTAACAAATTTTAAGTCAGAAATTTGTATGTTGAAATTCTATATTCGTTTTACTATACGTTGCTTAATTAGTGAAATGATAAAATATAATATATTTTAACTACATTATTAAAATTAATTATTTAACTTAACCTTATTTAAGATTTTAGGATATTACAGTATCTTATGGGGGTAATTTCCCTCCCATTCCCTGTAACACCCCGATAATTCTCTCTTTCTAGAAAATACTTTTATAATAAATCTAGAGAATTACCCAGGCATTATCGCCCGTGTGATAACGTTTCGGCTTACTCAGAATTTTGCAGCGGAAAACTCATTAAAACAAAAATCAACTTTATTAAACTTATGAAACCGAATGACAATGTCAAACTTAACACACCAACTAAATAAACCTCAAACTTAAAATGTAGATGTTCCTACGAAAACAACTTAAATAATACTAATGTCACAAAAGCCTCTCCATTCCAGATTCCCCAATGGTATGCATCTTCGAACCTGTAATGTCAATGCTTTCTTGACTCTGCTCCCCCGAAGGATCACCACAGGATCAATAGGCAAAGCCATGATCACAAACACAGACAAGCACGTTATCAGCAAAGCTGAGTACTACATATCAGACAAAAATAATCCTAAATATGATACTACAACACAACTTGTAGAATAAAATAATAATAACATAACAACTGCAGATGACTCTTACTGAACTAGACTCTAACTTTTATTTCTTCTTTAAATGGAATAGTTATGGGACGAGTTGTCTATACTGAAATAGGAAATACGGTCATGACTCCGTAAACCAAATTGACCTGCGATATCGAGGAACCTTTGAGCTAAAGAGGAAAGGTGATCAATCCAATCCCAGGAAAGCCATGGGCTACCACCATGTACTCCAACCCTTAGTGTCCAACTCTAGACGTGCACCAGTCTAAAGTCTATAACCTATTCTCGTTTCACTTTACGTTTGCATTATTTTATACTTGTGTTACACCAACAAGCACACAATATCACAAACTAATATCACATAACATCACAAAACTCCTTTTTATCTTAGAATCAAAAGTGTTCACAACTTACATCAAGACTCTTTTAACTTCTTTTATTCTTTACTAACTTGCCTGTTGAACCTAGCCAACAGTAAACTGTACCTTTATATAGGTATAATCAATTACCAAATAAGATCCACGGTTCTTATAAGATAAATAATAATCTCAAAGAATCTATGTAACACATGATTCAACTTACTTACATTAATTCACTCACGAATTAATACCAAACTGAACTTACTGCTTGCATCAAACTTCCATACAAACAATCTACTATACATATTCTAGTTTACATGTAGCAACAAGGCAAATAACATGTAAAGCAATTCAGTAAATCATATATATGAACAACAAGGTCCTATACATGATACTAAAATAAAAACATCCCTAAGCATGTTTCTAACCATATAGCACGTAGACTATGTACGTACCTTGTATAAACGCAACGGTAGGCCACTTTTAGCTCTAAAAGTCCCCTACAATGAATCTCCGCCTAGAAACAATAAATAATCAAGTAAATACTTGAACTAAAAAAAATACAGCAACTTTAAAACGTCCCAAACCCTTTTAAACTTCTTTAAAAATCGTTTTTATAATTTAAACTCTCATTATTTTTAATCCCTAGTATAGATCAACTATTCTAGTGATTAAAAACCATTAAAAACCTTTTTTCTGAATTTCCTGCATCTATAAAATTTTCTAAACTTCTGAAAATATTTTAAATGCATATAAAAATCGTATTCCAATCAAAATTCATATTCATACTTTAAATATACGATTTCTAGTGATTTAAAACCCTAAAAATCACATCTTTCATGATTAAAATAAAAAAATAAATCTGAAATTTTTTTCTTTTATACATATGACCGAAAATATATTCTTCATAATAAATAATAACTCAAATCGTAATCATGCAAATAATAATAAAATAACAATAAAAATTAGACTTTAATGGAATCTTAAAGGAGAAGTAAAGAAAACAACCAAAATAAGAGGAGGAAGAGCAGCGCTGCGGCTGTGACAGCAGCAAGGAGGTGGCGGCAGCAGGTTTTGGCTTCAAGAAATTATTGTGACGTTTCTTGTTCAACAAGAAACGTTACTTAGCGAAGAAGAAACGATTTTTGAGAGAAAAATGAAATCACGCTCAAGAGGAAGAGAGAGAGAAAATGTCGAGTGAGAGAAGAAATCGGAATCACGTGCAAGGAGGAGAGAGAAAATAAAGTGTAGGGCAAAATATTTGGGTTTTAGGATATTTAAATAGGCTAATCCTATTGGGCTTAGGAAAAGGAATTTCAATAATTAAAACTTTGATGACTAACAAGATGGGCTTATTAGGACTTTAGTCATCAAATATCCTTTCCCTTTTTATTACTTTTGGGCTTTCGATTCCATTAAGTTTTCTTTTCAAATAGTTTTAATAATTAAATCTTATTTAAAACACGCTTAATTAAAATATTACAAATTTATTAAGCTAAGAAAATATTTTTAGTTGACTTTTAAAATAGTCAACCCTTTTTAAAAGTCAAATCATTTTCCAAACTCATTTGGATTTAAATATAATACATAAATACTTAATATATTTATGAAAATCCTTTAAAAATGTGGGGGATTACAGTCTACCCCCCTTAAAAGAAGTTTCGTCCCGAAACTTAACACAAAACCCTCGTTATTTCGAAAGTTTGAACTCATCATTTCGAAAATCTTTGAAAGAAGGTAGTGCCTCTCGTGCACTTTCCCATTTTTAAAACACTTGTGTTACTTATGAACACTTTTCTTATGCGGAGACTCTACTTCTTTTGCACTAACATGTGCAAATTGCCCAACATAGGCATACATATACATGAAAACTCATAAAAATAGACAAAAAGCGCGAAATTTATCGCATTCTACCCCCCTTAAAGAAAACGAGTTACGCCCTCGTAACTCACCTCAAGGAATAGGTCTGGATACTTTTTCTTCATATCCTCTTCGGCTTCCCACGTTGCCTCTTCTGACTCGTGGTTAGACCAAAGAACTTTGACAATATGAACATCCTTGTTACGCGTACTACGCACTTTCCTGTCGAGAATCTTGACAGGTCTTTCCTCATAAGTGAGGCTACTATCTATCTGAACTCGTTCAGGCTCTAAACATGGCGCTCATCAGGGATATAGCGCTTCAATTGGGATATATGAAACACATCATGCATCTTTTCAAATCCATTGGCAATGCCAATCTATAAGCTACTTTCCCAATGCGCTCCAAAATCTCATATGGGCCTACATATTTAGCACTCAGCTTGCCCTTTTTCCCAAATCTCATAACGCCTTTGGTGGGTGATACTTTCAGGAATACTTTATCACCTACAGCGAACTCATCTTCGCGCCGTTTTAAGTCTGCATAACTCTTCTGCCTATCTTGCGCAGCTTGAATTCGAGCCTGAATCAATCTAACGTTCTTGACGGTCTCCTCAATGAATTTCGTCCCCAAAATACATTCTCACTATAGTCATTCCAGCAAATGGGACTTCTACACTTCCGTCCATATAACGCCTCAAAAGGTGCCATCTTATACTCGCATGGTAACTATTATTGTAAGAGAACTCAATCAAATCTAATTGGTCCTCCCAACTTCCTTGAAAATCTATAGCACAAGCTCGCAACATATCTTCCATAGTTTGGTTAGTCCTCTCAGTCTGACCATCGGTCGCAGGGTGAAAGGCGGTACTCATCTTTAATGTTGTCCCAAGGTTTGATTGGACCTTTTCCAAAACTTAGATAGAAATCTAGAGTCACGGTCTGAAATAATGTCCTTTGGACTCCGTGCAATCTCACTACATGCTTGATATAGGTTGTAGCGAGTTGCTTCTTCTTCCATGTCTCCTTAATAGGTATGAAAACAGCGGACTTGGTCAGTCTATCCACTATAACCCAAATGGTATCATTTCCACTCCTCGACTTGGGTAAGGCAGTCACAAAGTCCATAGAAATCGAATCCCACTTCCATCCAGGAACCTCTAGTGGTTGGACTTTCCCCATGGGCCTCTTATGGTCTATCTTCACTTTCTGACAGGTTAGACACTTAGACACATACTCAGCTACCTCTCGCTTCATGTTCGGCCACCAATATATCACCTTAAGATCCTTATACAGCTTGTCACCCCCAGGGTGCACAGAATATGGAGTGTTATGCCCCTCATCCATAAGACGTCTCTTTAGGTCGTCACACTTCTGTGGTACACACCACCTTCCTTTAAACCTTAGACTCCCATCGTCATGAATCTTGAAGTCTATTTCCTTACCTTGCTTCATTTTCTCTTTTATCTTATCTAGATGCTCATCCCCAACTTGACCCTCAATGATCTCATCGAAAACTGACACTCCCAAAGAAAGATTACTGAGTCTAGCCTCACTTTCCCCAGGATTTAAAATTTCTAGGTTCAACCTTTGCATATCTCTACACAACTCCTCAGGGACTATCAAAGCACTCAAGCTATGACTCGATTTCCGACTCAAGGCGTCAGCAACCACATTTGCTTTCCCTTCATGATACTGGATGTCTAGATCGTAATCCTTAATCAACTCTAGCCATCTCCTTTGTCTCATATTCAAGTCTTTTTGGGTAAATGTATTTCAAGCTCTTATGGTCTGTGAATATCTTGCAAGTTGCCCCATAAAGATAATGTCTCCAAATCTTCAATGCAAATACTATGGCAGCTAACTCTAGATCATGGGTAGGGTAATTAGCCTCATAAGGTTTCAGTTGACGCGATGCATAAGCTATTACCTTCCATTCTGTTGCAAACACAACCCAAACCATTCTTCGAAGCATCACTATAGACCTCAAATCCCTCATTCCCATCAGGTAGGGTTAAGACAGGTGCAGTGGTTAAACGATCTTCAAGATCTGGAAAGCTTCCTCACACTTCTCATTCCACTCAAACTTGGACTCCTTTTTCATAAATTGTCATAGGTCTCGCTATCTTCGAGAAATCCCTCACAAATCTCCTATAATAGCCAGCTAAACCCAAGAAACTTCTAATGTCTCACACTCTTTGGAGTTGGCCACTCACTCACAGCTTGAATCTTAGCAGGATCTACAGATACTCCTTCCTTAGACACAAAATGGCCCAAGAATGCTACTTTCTCCAAACGAAACTCACACTTAGAGAACTTGGCATATAATTGGTTCTTCCTCAAGGTTTCCAAGATATCCTCAAATGTTCATCATGTTCGGTTTCATTCCTCGAATAAATCAAAATGTCATCAATGAAAACCACTACGAACTTATCTAAAAACTCATGAAAGATTCTATTCATCAAATCCATAAATATAGCAGGAGCATTGGTTAACCCAAATGGCATTACAGTGAACTCGTAGTGACCATAACGCGTTCTAAAGGCAGTCTTAGGTACATCCTTATCAGCTACCCTCAATTGATGATATCCTGAACGTAAGTCAATCTTCGAGAACACACTCGCTCCATTAGTTGATCGAATAGGTCATCTATTCTAGGCAAAGGGTACTTGTTTTGATGGTAACATTATTCAACTCCCTATAGTCTATACATAATCTCATACTCCCATCCTTTTTCTTCACGAACAAAACAGGAGCTCCCCAAGGCGATGCACTAGGTCTGATATAACCCTTATCCAAAAGTTCTTGCAATTGCGTCTTTAACTCACTCATCTCAGGAGGTGCCATTCTATAAGGTGCCTTAGATATAGGTGCAGTTCCAGGAACTAAGTCTATGGTAAACTCAACAGCTCTTGCAGGCGGCATACCTGAAATTTCACTCGGAAATACGTCCATAAACTCATTCACTATTGGAACATCCTCAAGTTTTAACTCAGCTTCTTTACTCACATCTTGCACACTACAGAAAAACAGCTCACACCCCTTTCTCATCAACTTCTGCACTTGCAGAGCAGAGATCACTCCAAAGTTTTTAGGTTTCCCAAATCGTCTATATGAGGTAAATTTTCCCGAAGGGTTTCTCAACACTACTTTCTGGACTTCACAATCGATCCTGGCCTTGTAATGACTCAACCAGTTCATCCCAAGAATCACATCTAAATCTCCTAAGTTAAACTCGATCAAATCGGATGGAAAGACACTCCCTCCTATCTTCAAAGGTAAGTTCTTAAAAACTTAGTACACTTAACGACTTCCCCAGTAGGAATACTAACAGACAAGTCAATTGACTCATACTCCACCAATCCCAGACTCTTTAAAACAGAAGGCGAAATAAAAGAATAAGTAGCCCCCGAATCGAATAACGTTTTAACGAAAACTGAGTTGATAGAGAAATTACCAGTTACCACATCCGCAGATCTCTCTGCCTCGTTATGACTCATCACGAACACTTTTCCTGCAGGTTTGTTCTGGGTAGGATTATCATTAGCAGCAGGCCTACTATGGTTCCCTTGGTTATTCTGACCTCCAGGCTTAGGACCCTGGTTCCCTATTTGATTAGACCCTGGTCTAGCCTGATTACCGTTTCCCTGAATCTCAAACCCTTTCCGTGTTTAGCGTAGCACTCATACTCTCTGTGACCCTTCTTCTGACATAATGCAACACTGCTCCCTTACAGTCTTCCCAGGATGGTTTTTGTCACAAACTTGCAATTGTGAACCTCTCAGGTCTACCCTGACTACGTTATCCTGGTTTCCTTCCTTGAAAGTTCCCATTCCCATTCCGGTTTTTCTTAAAGTTACCTTGGTTTCCCCAGTACTAACCTCCTTTCTCTTTCACCAACTATTCCAGCCTTCTTATCTCTTCTCGATTGCAACCATAAATATGAGAAGCTCTCCCATACACTACATCTAAGGATGTAAAGGTCTCACCCCCTAATCCCAGCTGGATTCTCATCAGTCAACCCCTGTTCGAACCTCTGAGCCTTAAGCTCTCAGTAGCTACCACCTCAGGTGCAAACCTAGACAAGGTTATAAACTTACTATAGTATTCAGAAATGTCATACTACCCATTCTAAGGTTGATGAACTCTTGGGCTTTCTGCTTCCTCATGAAGGCAGGGTAAAACTTTCCTCTCAGCACAATCACAAAGGCTTCCCAATTGAATCCCTCAGCAGCACTCAATCTAGCCCCATTTTCTCTCCACCACAAGTCAGCCTCATCCTTTAGGTATAAAACAGCTTGTCCTACTCTCATTCAGCAGGGCAATTTACTACCTCAAACAACTTTTCAAATTCCCTAATCCAGTTTTCTAGGAAAGTAGGGTCAGCTTGTCCCTTAAAGTAAGGTGGTTTCACTTTGGACAGTCTTTCAACATCTCTCCAGCAGTCTCTGGACGTTCAACCTTGTCCTGTTCAGTTTCTCCGCCAAGAGGCGAATAGCGTCAGCTAGTTCAGTGTTGTTAGCCATTCTACTTCGGGACCTGAAAGTAATATAACTCTACTCAGGTTCCAGAAAACTTTATAGTATCTAAGCAAGACAATACTTGATTTGATCACTAAAGATCGCTCAACATACAATTTCACTAAGTTTCAACATGGAATGTTCACTAATATTCATACGTTATTCACGTAAATAAATTCATAGTCATATGAATTTAAGCAAGAAAATTGAAATCACATAATGAAAATAAAAAAAAATATTCCCCATTACGTGTCCAAAATAAATTCTTACTCCTTGAATAAACAAACTAATTATTCTTCCATAGAAGGGAAAAAGAAAGAAAAAAAAATGTGAAATAAAATAACACACTAGTATATATATATATATATATATATATATTTCCTAAAATGCTAATCCTATAAAACACTTTTGTCTGTTGGCAATACCAACATTATTCTTTTAACTAAAACCTTATGTACTCTATATAATATATAAAAAAAAATATCTATAGTTTATAAACTATGGCACTACACTGCCATCCTTATCCTTATCTTCCTTATATTGTTGAGGTACAAAGTCTTCATCACTAACTTCGTCCTCTTCGTCAGTCTCATAGTAGTCAACGAATTTTCTCTTGATCTTAGACTGCCTAGTAGGTATGGTGTCCAAGTCTTCCTCAGGTTCAGATTCCACCCTCATACATGCATCATATATGTCTTCCCTGGTAGTCCTCTAGCATGATCCATTTCTATGATGACTTCATCATCCCTAGCATAGTGTCTTCTCAAGATGCGACGCATTATCCAATGCAGTTCTTCATATTCCCTATGGTCAATGGGTGGATGATGGTCGTCGTCTTCATCGTCAGTCAGGACGATAGGGTTAAAGTAGTTTCCTAAATTTGCAGCCATAATAGTAGAGCTACATCACAATAACCCAAAAGGTTTAGCACTCTTCCTTAACGTATTCCCACCAAGAATCAAAGGGTAAGAAAACAAAGGCATGTAAAATATAACACCTTAATAGGCAAGAAGGATATAACAATTAGCAGGAAAGAAAACATTCATGCATCGTTAGTAGGGAAGAAAAATAATAATGCACTTATTTGCAGGGAAGAAAATTTATGATGATGCTGAACTAATTTTCAATGCAGGCATATAATATTTCTATCCTATATGCCCTTCCTATACTACCCATTCTCACAATGCAATACTGTACCTTAAAGGCATGAACTAATGCAGACACTTTTTATAAATAACATTACTTTGTGCCTACAAAAATTTTCAAAAAGAAATTTGGACACCTAGGTTACTCGAAAAAAAAATGTTACTCGAAATATTTTTTTTTTTTCCGACTGCACGTTTTCGAAAAAAAATTTTTTTTTTTTCGGATTCGACTTTTTCGAAAAAATTTCGAACTCGACTCGCATTTCCGAAAATTTCGGTTTCTAAAAAAAAATTTAATCCTCAAAATATTTGTCTAACTTTTCGAAATGAAACGTAGGAGCACTACTAAGGTTTCCTTCAAATAACCCATAAGCTAGGTAACTTAAGAAGCTAAAGTACTTAATAAGCTAGTTAGTTAGGCGCCTATAAGTCTTAAACTAACCTAAAGCTCTCTGATACCACTTTCTAACACCCCGATAATTCTCTCTTTCTAGAAAATACTTTTATAATAAATCTAGAGAATTACCCAGGCATTATCGCCCGTGTGATAACGTTTCGGCTTACTCAGAATTTTGCAGCGGAAAACTATTAAAACAAAAATCAACTTTATTAAACTTATGAAACCGAATGACAATGTCAAACTTAACACACCAACTAAATAAACCTCAAACTTAAAATGTAGATGTTCCTACGAAAACAACTTAAATAATACTAATGTCACAAAAGCCTCTCCATTCCAGATTCCCCAATGGTATGCATCTTCGAACCTGTAATGTCAATGCTTTCTTGACTCTGCTCCCCCGAAGGATCACCACAGGATCAATAGGCAAAGCCATGATCACAAACACAGACAAGCACGTAATCAGCAAAGCTGAGTACTACATATCAGACAAAAATAATCCTAAACATGATACTACAACACAACTTGTAGAATAATAATAATACATAAACAACTGCGATGACTCTTACTGAACTAGACTCTAACTTTTATTTCTTCTTAAATGGAATAGTTATGGGACGAGTTGTCTATACTGAAATAGGAAATACGGTCATGACTCCGTAAACCAAATTGACCTGCGATATCGAGGAACCTTTGAGCTAAAGAGGAAAGGTGATCAATCCAATCCCAGGAAAGCCATGGGCTACCACCATGTACTCCAACCTTAGTGTCCAACTCTAGACGTGCACCAGTCTAAAGTCTATAACCTATTCTCGTTTACTTTACGTTGCATTCATTTTATACTTGTGTTAACACCAACCAAGCACACAATACTCACAACTAATGATCACATAACATCACAAAACTCCTTTTTAATCTTAGAATCAATAAGTGTTCACAACTTAGCATCCAAGACTCTTTTAACTTCTTTTATTCTTTACTAATTGCCTGTTGAACCTAGCCAACAGTAAACTGTACCTTTATATAGGTATAACTCAAAATTACCAAATAAGATCCTCGGTTCTTATAAGATAAATAGATAATCTCAAAGAATCTATGTAACACATGATTCCAACTTACTTACATTAATTCACTCACGAATTAATACCAAACTAAACTTAGCTGCTTGCATCAAACTTCCATACAAACAATCTTACTTATACATATTCTTAGTTTACATGTAGCATACAAGCAAATAACATGTAAAGCCATCTCAGTAAATCATATATATGAACAACAAGGTCCTATACATGATACTAAAATTAAAAACATCCCTAGAGCATGTTTCTAACCATATAGCACGTAGACTATGTACGTACCTTGTATAAACGCAACGGTAGGCCACTTTTAAGCTCTAAAAGTCCCCTACAATGAAATCTCCGCCTACAACAATAATAATCAAGTAAATACTTGAACTAAAAAAAATACAGCAACTTTAAAACGTCCCAAACCCTTTTAAACTTTTTAAAAATCGTTTTTATAATTTAAACTCTCATTATTTTTAATCCCTAGTATAGATCAACTATTCTAGTGATTAAAAACCATTAAAAACCTTAAAATATTAACTTTCTGAATTTCCAGTATCTATAAAATTTTCTAAACTTTCTGAAAATATTTTAAATGCATATAAAAATCGTATTCCAATCAAAATTCATATTCATACTTTAAATATACGATTTCTAGTGATTTAAAACCCTAAAAATCACATCTTTCATGATTAAAACTAAAAACAATAAATCTGAATTTTTTTTTCTTTTATACATATGATCCGAAAATATATTCTTCATAATAAATAATAACTCAAATCGTAATCATGCAAATAATAATAAAATAACAATAAAAATTAGAACTTTAATGGAATCTTAAAGGAGAAGTAAAGAAAAACAACCAAAATAAGAGGAGGAAGAGCAGCGCCGCGGCTGTGACAGCAGCAAGGAGGTGGCGGCAGCAGGTTTTGGCTTCAAGAAATTATTCGTGCAAGGGAGGAGAGAGAAAATGAAACTCACGCTCAAGAGGAAGAGGAGAGAGAAAATGTCGAGTGAGAGAGAGAAAACTCGGAAGTCACGTGCAAGGGAGGAGAGAGAAAATAAAGTGTAGGGCAAAATATTTGGGTTTTTAAGATATTTAAATAGGCTAATCCTATTGGGCTTAGGAAAAGGAATTTCAATAATTAAAACTTTGATGACTAACAAGATGGGCTTATTAGGACTTTAGTCATCAAATCATCCTTTCCCTTTTTATTACTTTTGGGCTTTCGATTCCATTAAGTTTTCTTTTCAAATGTGCTTTTAATAATTAAATTCTTATTTAAACACGCTTAATTAAAATATTACAAACTTTATTAAGCTAAGAAAAATATTTTTAGTTGACTTTTAAAAAGTCAACCCTATTTAAAAGTCAAATCATTTTCCAAACTCATTTGGATTTAAATATAATTACATAAATAACTTAATATATTTATGAAAATCCTTTAAAAATGTGGGGGATTACATTCCCAACTAGTGCAAATACTCTTAAACCCAAAATTTTCTACCTCTTTGTCGAAGGCCTTCCGCAACGAGAAGGTGTTTTCCTCAATAAGGGTGGAGCAAGGTCTATCATCAGTCATGGTCGGCTTCCACGCGATACACTCCACCCTTTCTAAGATGTGCTTCGGAATTTCGAGCGACAATTATTGAAGCAATTGCCATTTACCATCGACCCAACAATCCTTAACCCTTCAGCCCATCTCTTCTTGCTTAAGCGGACCAATCATGAAGTTTCTAATCGCCCCAATTCCTAGCCAATTTTCCTCACAAAGAGAAGTCACATTTCCTTTTCCCACTATCCAAACACAGCTATCCTCCAGAAGGTGCCAACCCCTTCCCATACTTTGCCAAACCTGCGAGCCTCTATTAAATTTGGTCACTCTCTTAGGACAAATATATTTTGACTCGACACACTCCTTGACCAGGTTATGCGGGCCATGGCAAAGTTTCCATGCAAGATACGCCTTTAAGCACGTATTAAGAACTCTATGACTTCTCACACCTAGGCCTCCCTTAGACTTAGGAAGAAAGGTAGCTTCCTTGGAAATTAGATGCAACCTCTTTTCCCCCCAAAGAAAATTATTACAAATTCTGTCCAACTCCCTAAGCGTGGCAATGGGGAAAAAAATTTGTTTGCATATAGTAATTAGGAATAGTGTTAAGAGTGGATGAAATGAGAATCAATCTCCCCGCTCTCGAAAGAAACTTAGACTTCCAATTGGCAAGTCTCTTCCTACCTTTCTCCACCACAAATTGGAGGTCCCTCCTCCTAGGCCTCTTATGAGAAATTGGCATGCCCAGATATTGACCAAGGTTTGGAGATTCCTCAACCTTGATAGTCTCTTGAAACAGCTCTCTCAAGTCGCTAGGCGTGTTAGGAGAGAAAATGAGACGACTCTTATCCTCATTTATTTTTTGGCCCGACACTTTACAAAAGGACTCTAGGACCTCTCTAACTTTGAATGCAGTCGTCTCATCCACTCTCACAAATAATAGAAGATCATCCGCGAAAAGTAAATGGGAAACTGGGACCTTCCTAGCACCCACCCAAAAGGGAGTCCAAAGATTATCCTCACAAGCCTTGTTAATAAGGGACGTTAAAAACTCAAGGCAAATGTTAAAAATATAGAGCGGCATAGGGTCCCTTGTCTAAGACCCCTAGAGTGGTTAAAGCTCTCCGATTTTTGGCCATTAATTAGGACACAAGATGAGGCTTTCGAAACACAATTCATGATTAAGTTAACCGAGGGCTCATCAAGCCCATGAAAAACAAGACATCTTCTTACAAAGCTCCACTCCATTCTATCATAAGCCTTCTCAAGGTCAATTTTTAACGCAAACCAACACGACCTATCCTTTTTTGTTTATTATGTCAGATCTCGTATTCAACATGCAATATTCGTTGATTATTATCTCCATTGTATATACCTTTAGAGGAGTGTGGTAATATTTATGGTCTAATTTTGCAAGACGTGATGTCCAGCCTCGTTCCTGACTTTTTATGAGCCCTAGGCGAAGTATGAGAATAAGTCCTTTATCATTTTTATGATTTGAATATAATGTAATAAAAGATCAAAAAAAAATTATTCAACACAACATGTCTTAATACATAAAAAAAATTAAAAATATATAAAAAAAATTATCTCCTTCCTGAAAATCATACAAAAGGATTTTGAAAATCATATAAAAGGGTTTTGAGATGCAAAGTCATTTATAATTACATCAAGATCAGTGTTTTCCAACACCAACAAGAATGAACTAAAGATATGAAAATCACAAAGGAAAAAAAAATTACAAACAACTTTCTTTTATTTTAGGACAAATTAATCTAAAAAATAGGAACATTAGCAAGAACACAAAAAACTTACCCCAAATTACTAAAGACGAAATACCTAAAATTCCAGTTCCCCCCCCCCCCCCCAATTCTTTATCTACCAAAAATTAGAACTTTGCAAGGGGATAGCCGGACTAGGGAGTAAAATTCGAAAGATAAACACCCAAAATTTTTCAAATTATCAAAATTTCGAACCAAACAATTGTGAGAAAAATAAGAAGAAAGAATGGAAATTAATGAGATATAGAGTTTATAGAAGGATCTTTAATTATATGTAATATTAAGCCCATTAGAAATTTTAATACTAAATAGTTGTTTATGGGGGAAATCATATTCAATCGTGAAGATCAATTTGACAATTGAGAGATTGACTGAGGATGAAAATTGGGAACGAAAATATTAAAGATGTTGATATTTTCAGAATATAAAAAGCTGAAAAGAAGGAATTTAGTTCAAGAATCTAATTTAATTTTAAAAATATTCCACAATTTGATTTGGAAATTGGAGGAAATGGAACGATTATTGATAGATTTGAGGACTATGGAATTCAATAATTAATAAAGGAAGGTTGAAGAAGAAGATAGGGAATCACTGTTGTAGACACACGACTCACGAGCGTCTTTTACAACTGGAAGTTTTCATCTTTTTTTAAAAAAATAAAACCTATTAAAGAATTTGGGCTTGCTTTCCTTGGGCCCTGAGCAAGCTCCTCTCCTGTCCAACCCCAAGGACGGGCCTGGTGATGTTAGACAAACGATATCCCGATGACAAATTAGTAACATTGTGACACTTGGAAAGTAACGTCCGGACAACATATGAATGGCGTCTAAACGACATGTGAGTAACGC